>NC_056736.1:498024691-498087191 GCF_019279795.1 Protopterus annectens
CAAAGTAACCCATCAAAAACTTGGCATATTATATAGGACTAAACAATTCCTAACAAACTCTACAAACTCACAACCACATACCTCTTACCTTACCTTCTTTATGTCTCACATATTCTAACCAACCTAAGTACCTCCCTGAAAACCAAACTTGACCAGTGTTACAACAAAATAGCAAAATTTGCCACTACCCAACCTCACATATATCATTACTGCCTATCTCTTAAACAGCTTAACTGGTTGAGCTTCCATAATAACTACATATGAACCAATTACTTCTTACTCACAAACTATTCTACAACCCCCTAGTTTTCCAACCATCTCTTCCATCTTACAAGTCTATCTTCATCATCGGGAGCTTTGATATTCTGACAAACATCTTCTGTCTATCTTTAAATCTTTGAGATCCAGTGGCCACAGTCTCTATTCTTACTGCATAGCCAAATCTTGGAATAACTTGCCACCTAATATCAAAGTACCTCACTACCAAAATTGCAAGTCCCTCCTTAAAGAGCATCTTTCCAAATATTGGTTATGCTCATGTTCGTCACTTACCTTGCTTTCATCTCTTTGTCTTTAATTTCTTCTCCTACTCTTATTTAGTCTCCCTTTTTCCTTCTGTTCTCCTATTATTCCTCAGCAAAGAGCTATCTATCACCAAATTTATTTTCTTTCTCTCTCCCTCCTCCAATCAATCTTTTCACTCTATATTCTCTTGTCCCAGAATATAAAGTCATAGTTGAAATTTCTTTACTTGTACTAGTAATACCCTGTATCTATATATTTTTTACCACTTGCAAAATCCCACATCCAAATATTGTATTTTATAATTTATAATTTATATAAGTTTTTGCATATGTAACTTTTTACTGTTTAATGTCTTATTTCTACTGGTGTACTTTTTTACTGTTTGTAAAATTCCTGTATCCAACTTTATATTTTTCATAATTTATAGGTATTTTTTTTCTTCCTTCTCACTGTTTAATGTCTTGCATTTTTACATTCTTCTTTGTCATTCTTTGTATGGAGCTTTTCTCCCCAAGCCTCCACTGAAAATGGGTATTCTGTATCCAGCCACACTTTCCTGGTTATCAAATATCATATAACTAAAGAAAGAAACAAAGAAAGAAATAAATACATATCTATCTCTCTATTGATTGATAGATAGAAGGATATTTATCCTGCCTACTTAGCACTGTAATATATATACTTTTATGCATGAAAAAAATTAACCAAGAATTTTTGTCATCTCTGAGAAATTAAGCATAAAAAATAAAAACAAGGCATGGCCCTCCAAACTGATTTACTGACGTGCTGCTGGTGACATGTTTACCAAAATCGAACTACAAAGTGGACTAGAAAGTCTCATTGTACATAGGCATTGACCTATATCCTCCAAAATTTAACGCCTTGCAATTTTCTGCAGGTGATGTTTACTGGAACCACGTCACAAAAAAAAAACTAATAATAATGATGATAGTAATGATAATAATACAGCCCCCCCAAAACATAGACCTACACACTCACTGCAAATGCACTTCTTTTTGACAAGACCTTAAATACCCTTGAGACTGAAAAATGTATGTATATTCTGAATACTAAAGCTAAGCTCCTAGAGTCTGCTCCATCCTGTGAGCATAAATACATACAAGTGACAGCAAATGCAGACGTTCAGAACACCATACTGCAAAAGCCTCAGGTGTGGCACAAGAATCCATGATCTCAACAAAACCTCAGTCTCAGTTCATGTATGCAACATATTTTACAGATTTCCCACTCATGGATCACAGTAAAGTAAAATACAAAGAGTTCCACATGAGGGGAGACAGTCCACATAAAGAAAATATCTGGGATTATTGTTGAACAAATGAATCACATCAAACTTAAAAGCTCATGAGACAGATGCTGTTCCCTGGTAACCCCAAAAACATATTGGCAATTTATAACACCATCATATATGAGACACACACATATCATTGGTCTTTGTAAGGAGCTTGTGACACTGTTCTGCCTGCCTAAGAGAAAACATGGTGACATCTCAAGTCAGTTGTAGAGGATTGTAGCTAAATATGACACAGTCACTGATAACACTGGACTAAATCATCTAAGAAGGTCCTCTCTCTTGGATACACAGTTCTAGAGGATACTGTGGAATTACTGGACATCCCAGCAACATCCATTGGAAAAAAAAAACACGTCTGCTAAGTAAATCCTTCCATCATCTTACATGGCACCTAAATATAATAACATTTTGGTCTTCAGTCAATGGGAAAGCACACAAGTGACAAACACAAGAACTTCACTGTTCATCACCCTGGACTGAGATGTGAGACCAATGTGTTTTGTCTCTGATGAGCTTCCCATCTCTCCACAGGGAGTACAAATACTGAACAAGAATTTTCCTTACCAGGGATATTTTTTAGAATTTTTCAAATTCTGAGATGAAAATAAATGAAAATGCAGAAAAAAATCAACTTTCTCACCACTGTAATTCATTTAATAATGTTAATAGAAAAATAGGTGCTGTAACCATGTACATTTTCTGAAAAATAAGAACTATGAAATTCTAATGAATGGTTTCTAATGAAAAATTCCCAACATTGTATACTGTTGGTCTGTCTTTCCTGCTAAACATAAGTGAAATTACAGTGCAAGTAACATTAAAATTAAAGTACTAAGTGCAAATAACATTATAGTGCTGAGTGCAGATTTTAGGCCCTTACATTCAACTTACCTCTGGTGTGGTGTATTGAGTCAATCAGGGCATTCCCTGTAACCACTCCTACTGCCTTCTCTTTTCCCCCACATCCCTCTTTCCTCAAACAGGTTAAACTGCTACAATTCAGTACAGGCATCATTTTCAAATCTAGGCACTTAGGATTTCCCCCTCTCTCCCCCCTTTGGCAGACCTTGTGTGACTCATTGTAAGTTTCTTCATTGTATGGATCTTTTACTGTTTTTTTGTGTAACTGAATGACCTGCTGCTAAATTCTGATTCTGCACAGACTGCTCTAATTTTTGCAGAGGCTCTATAAGTAGCTAGTGACTTTACTGAATTTCTGTGGTAATATTTGTGTTTTTAATGTTTAAATTGCACACACACATTGAAGAAGTGCTTTAATGACTTGAATAACTTGGGCTAGCTATACCTGAAGTGATTCAATTTTCCAGTTGTACAATTGTGAACAATTTATTTAGTTTTTATGGTATAGCTTTAAAATCTGGCAAGTGTTTATTTACTGCATTGCTCTCTTGCTTTGGTTTCTTAGCTATAAATCTTAGTTCATTCTGAAGTGTGCTACTTTACCCCCCACCCTCAAACCTTTCTGAATGTATTATTATACAATAACTGCCTGTTGTTGCCTTCATGCTTACCCTAGAATCTCTGCTTTTCTCTTTTCCTAGTTGAACTCTACAGTTCACTACAAAACGGAGTCTGCAGGACTGCAATTGGTCACCATAACAAAATCAGTTTCTCTCGGCATTTAAGCAGAGTAGGTTGCACACAAAAAGAATTTGTTAAGCTTTCACTTACAGTGCTGTGTAATTAAGCAGGTCACCATTTTGGTCAGCCATAAGGCTCTTATTTCTACTTGAGTGTTTGCTTCCTTCCCCTTTAACTTAAGTAAACTGACTCTTACATTAAGAACTATAATACATACCTTATAGCTTTAGGACACCTCAGGAAACCTTGTAAACTGCAATAGCCCTGCTACTTTCGCCCTCGCTACACTCGGGCTCTCTTCACTCCCCTTTCTGCCCCCAATTCCCTCCCACCCCCAGTACCTCTAAATTTATAGTACTATAGCCACTCCCCCACTTTCTAGATCCTATCTTCTTTCATCTGGGATAATTCCTCCCACCCCCATTCTTCTACCTACATTTTAATCACACCTATTAGCTTTCATCTGGCATTCTCCCATCCCCCTTCTAGTACCTTTACCTCACCACTCTATCTTCTGGTATTGCATCACCAGGTAAAACAGTTCCTTAACTCACTAGCTGAATCACAGATAATGATATACTTCTCTTTACTACCCCTCTTGTTCGCACCATACCTCCTTATCTTGTATGAAAACCAGTTTCTCACGGGATTTCAGGTCCAAAAAGGCCATACTATCACCCCAGCTGTAAATCCTCCCACCTTCAACCATACTTACAGTACCAGGTCCTATCCAACATCTTGTTCAGTCTATCAACATCTCAACCCCAGGCACATTAGCTCTAGATCCAAACACTGCCGCAAACTAATAAACAAATTCCTGAAGTTCATCACCAAGTATAGACTTAACCTAATACTTGGTGGTGATATTCACCCCAACCCTGGCCCACCCACTTCAGATACACATACCCCCTCTACTTGCAATCTGAGCTACAAACCTACAATTAATAGGCCAACTAACTCTCCTCTAGTCTGTCATATCAATATTAGAAGCATTAATAACAAGGTACATGAATTGCATGCACTTCTGGATGTCCACTCCCCTGAGATTCTCTGTTTATCTGAAACCTGGTTAAAACCTAACACTACAGACAATGAAGTGTTACCACCTGGGTACAACATACACAGGCTGGATCATGCTTCGAGGAAGGGGGGGTGGGATAGCTGTACCCTATAAATCTGAGTTGAATGTCACTATAGATGTAATACATCCACCTCAGATTAATAACTCGGAGATTCTTGCCACCAAATTGCAACTTAATAAAAACAAATGCATTAATATCATCTGTATGTACATTCCCCCAGGTAACAATATATCTACACTTGAAGATATCCTGCACTGGCTATCATGTCACTACCCCCAAAAAACCCTACTACTTGGAGACTTTAACATAGACTGGGGCACCTGTTCCTCAGAATCCCCAATCACCCATATTAACCTGCATGCATTTACACAAATCATATCCACCCCTACCAGGATAGGTAAACCCAACCAAAAAGAAAGCATACTTGACTGGGTACTCATAAATAGTCACCCCCAACTGTACACCTCTGGTACCTTCCCTGATGGCCTAAGCAATCACCTTCTCACATATGTTATTAAGCACAAAGCCATTAATTCACAACAACCCTTACTCAGAAAGGTTAGAAACAATATAAACTTTGACCCTGCCAAATTCCAACAAGAACTAAACTCATGTAATTGGTCTATTCTAAAACACCTCCCCTTAGAGGAAGCAGTAGCATACTTTAACAACAAATTCCTTGAGATCCTTGATTTGCATGCACCTGTTTGTTCAAAGAGAACAAAGGCAAAAACTGCGCCATGGCTTTCTAAAGAGACTAAACTCAAAATTACCCTTAGAAACAAAGCATGGGCTTCATGGCATTCTTCTAAAGACCCCCAAAATCACATTAAATACAGGCAATCCAGGAACGAAACTAAAAAATTCATTTTACAAGACAAAAAACAATACTACTGTAATTTACAGACAGTAAACCAAAATAATCCTCAGAAGTTTTGGGCAGGTTTAAATAATCTACTACATCCTGGACAAACTTCAACCCCAATCCCTGCTGCTACTATTGATAAAACCCCTGAAGATGTTTCTGACAGTTTTAACCGATTCATTACTGAGACAATTCAAGCCCTAGCTAGCCAACTACCTTCTAGCTCCCCTGGTCCTGAAAGTAGCACCCCTAGAAATCTACTCGTATTCAGCTTCCAACCAGTCGCCACTTCACTTATCCGTACCTTGATCAAAAAATTAAAACCCACTACACTTTCTAATGATCAACTCCCTGCCGAGTACCTACAAAAATCAGCTGATGCTATTGCTTACCCCATCTCAATACTAATCAATCGAACCATAGTAGAAGCTAAAATTCCCACCATCTGGAAAATATCCTATGTAATCCCACTTCACAGAGGTGGCAGCTCTACTGAATTCTCCAATTATAGGCCAATAACTATATTCTCTCCACTTGCAAAGATTATGGAAAAATGTATTCACAGACAACTCATGCACCACCTAATCCAGAATCACCTTATGGCAGACACTCAGCATGGTTTCCGTCCTCATCACACCACTACTTCAGCCCTCCTTGCCTTTACCAACACCATAAACCATAATCGCAACAATAATTATATATCTTCAGCCCTCTTCTTGGATCTTTCCAGGGCATTCGATATGGTTGATCACCAACTTTTAATCCACACCCTGCAAACATTCTGTCTACATACTAGAGCCCTTCAATGGTTTCAATCCTACCTGAATGGTCGACAGCAAGCTGTCCTCTAGCAGAACAAACTCTCTAACCTTCTACCTAACACCCTTGGAGTATCACAAGGCTCTGTACTAAGGCCCTTGCTGTTCTTCATCTTCATTAACGACCTTTATACTGTCATCCCAAAAATCAGCTGTATCCAATATGCTGATGACTCTACTCTGATTTGCTCGGCCACATCTCCAACAGAGTTATGGTCAGCTACCCAGACCACCTTTAATACAATAGAAAACTGGCTTTCTGAATGTTGTCTGATCCTAAATCCCAAAAAAACTAAAATGCTGTTATTTTCACCAACACGTAGGTCTACCGCTTTCACCTTTACCATAAATTCAAATGATGGCACAATAATCTCCCCTGACCCCTCTACAAAACTATTAGGTGTTATCATAGATAAAAATCTAAAATTCAACCTACATGTTAACCAAACTATCAAAACCATCAATAAAAAACTAGGGTCACTTTACAGAATAAAAGCCTTCCTAACCCCTCCAGCTAAAATTGCCATAGCTCGCTCTCACCTTCTTTCAACCCTTCTGTATGCATCCCCTCTACTCTCGAATTTAAACAAGACTGTTCTTAACAAACTCTCAATTTGCTACAACCACATTGCCAGGTTTGCCACTGGGCTGCCTTTTAGGACACATCATTACATCAATCTAAATCAGCTTGGGTGGCTTGAACTACCCAGCCTAATACAGTATAAACAACTGATTATGGCCTATAAAATCCTCTATAATCCGGACGATACTCCTGCACTTAAAAATATTATCACCCCCTATAACAATCGTAGACCGCTTCGATCCTCTAACAAACTACTAATTCAGACTAGCAAAATTAAAAACACAGCCGGTGCCTCTCTCTTTACAAACTCTGTAAGTAGATCCTGGAACTCTCTTCCAGCTGATATTACCTTACTTTCCACCTTAGGTCAATTTAAAACTAGACTCAAACAACATTTGTCACTTAACTGGCTATGTCAATGTATCAAGCTTAGCTAACTCTCTCTAGAATGTGTAAAAATCTGTTAACCAGTTTACTGTGTAATTTAATTTAATCCTGATTAACGCTCGAGATTAACTTTAACCTGTGGAACTTGTTTAACTTGCTTACTTATGTAATCTCTGTAAATTGTCTGTTTGTTATATGTAATGCTGGTATCATGTAATGTTGTATCTGCTTACCCTTGAAGCTTTTTTCCCTGGGCCTTCGCTGAAAATGGACATGCATCCAGTCGGACTATCCCGGTCAACAAATGTAAAATTAAAAAAAATTAAAAAAAATGGTATTATTATCTGATTGCAATAGCCTTAAGTTATTTACCAGAAAATAAAAAAAATAAGGGATGGAACACACACACACAGACACACACACACACACACACACACACACACACACACACACACACACACACACACACACACACACACACACACACACACTAAATAATGCATAAATAATGTATATATCCTTATTAACCACATCCGGTCAGGAATGTCTTCAGCACTAGAGAGTGTCAGTTTTCCTTTAAATTAAGGAACTAAAACTGAATTCCACTTCAAATAAAAAAAAAAAAACTATGGCAGAGAGAGAAAGTTAAAGAGAGAGAGGGAACTACATCATTGCAAAGCTGCACAAAAAAAAGGAATGAAAAAATAAATATTTTTTAATAAGAAATAAATGACAAAAAGTAACAGAATATGAATCTAGGCTGTGCAATAGCAGTCAATGTATGGAAAATGGAGTTCACTAGCACTAGATCACACAGGGATCTGCAGGTCAACCAGATACACAGCAGCAGATAACAAATTCCAGTTTAAAATGATAGTAAGTTTTATATTGTTTAATCCTTTGGGGATGGGTAATGCAAGAGAATACTGTTTTTTTTTAATTAGTTGATACACCATCATGGAACTCAGTGACCATGATGGTGTATCACTAGCTGCTAATAGCAAACACAGAACACATTAAGGTTAGCATGATCATGCCTAACTGTACTAATAGGGCCTCCTAGATATCAGCGGGCCCTAGGCAGCTGACTAAAGAGCCTTGTGCTACATTCAGTTCTGGATGATCCACTCCACTGCTGCCTTTCCCATACTACAGTCTTTGAAATCACAGATGAAAACTTGCCAAATGTGCCAGCATGGCTATAGCAATACTTTAGTAAAGCAGAAACATCTGTCAAATGATGAATCAGTTCAGTAGAAACATCCTACATTGTCAGCAGCATGCATACTTGTCTATCTTTTCACTTCCAAACTTCATTTCTTGACTCTTGAAAAAGCATTGTTATGTTCACCTATTCATTGCTTGTCCTGCCTAAACTACTAAGTAAGTTATTATGGAAAGACATAGATTGTACTGGCTTTGCTTTATTAACAGCTGTCTGTGGTACATTTTGAATCCATTTAGTCAGTAGAAATGAGGGTGCACTGTGGTTCCCCAAATATGATACAATATGCTTATTTCACTGCTGTAAATTCCTTAAATATCCAGTCTAGATTATGGAATGTATTTTTTTCTGATTTAAAGGACTGATTAGAAAAATTAAAGCTCTACCTCATTTAAGTAAAATTTTCAGTATTCTTTTCTTTACAAGCATGCTGGCATTTATGAGCCCAAGGGGTAGTGATTCTCACAATAGTCAGAAAACCAGGGCAAAAAACACATACATTTATTTATAAAATATGTGTGTGACCTGCAACTGCAATTGCTTCATTAAATACATTAGCCAACAGCACATCAAAAGTTTAGTATGATTCAAAGTTTCTGCTGGCTTGTTTCTGCACAACATTTTGCAGTACCAGTTAATCAAGTCCATTCTGGGATGTTATTGATGCCCATTGATGCAGTGTTTTTGGCTTTAGTGAGTGCAGCCAGTACATACGTTCACAGGATCATAGGTGTATACTAGAGTAATGGCCCTGGAGCCTTTACAAGCCTAGCCCATATGATTACCCTGGCATCGTGCCACCTGACCTTAGTTCCCAGTGCCTCTGTCGAGTAGAGCCATTGGAGTGATCCCCGGGGTGAATTTTCTATTTCCCATCCACTCATCAAGATTTCTACCTCTTGAAGAGGGCCAGTGGGGTGCTCCGCTTGACATGTATGGGAAGTCTATGCTCCTTAGTTATAGTTTGAAGAGTTATGTTTGAGAGTATTTTTGCAGAGATGTTTGGGGTGACAGGGGGGTAATAGTGGAAATAAAGTCCAGTGACAGCTTCGCTACATCGCCAGGCTTGGGGAATATGGCACAATTGACCACTAGTTCAGCACACTGCTGTGTGCTGCCCTTGAAATTTCTGACATAGCTGTAGAAGGCCTTATAGTTACCTTTCACCTGGTAGGCTATCTTAACCTCAAAGCTGGCTTTGCTTGACCTAATTAGTCTTCTTATTTGCCTGTTTAGTTTGATGAGGAAGTTTTTATCTTTATGAGAAATAGCTTTCCTGATTTTTGCCATAATTTATTTCCTTTTGTTCTATATCCTGTTTAATTTAGGATTGCCATCAGGGGGTTCTGTTTCTGGCACTAGTCCTGGGCTGACTGCAGCCATTGACATTTTTGTACCAAGTTGAGAGTAATTCAGCATAGGCTGCTATGTTCCTGGGTTTGAAGGGCAATGAATTTTGACAAAATATCATTTAATAGAAGGTAATTTTCATTAGAATAGTTACTAAGTGTTATGGGTTTTAATGGGATTATGGAGTTGATTTTGATTTCAAAGGAGACAGTTTTATGTTTGGATCTTACCGGGGTTGATAAGACATGGGGGTGGGGGGGGGGTGCACCATTCTCCCATATCTGTGAGCAAGAGGTCCAGTATGTTGGAGCCTCTAGTAGGTGTATTCATTCTTTCATCAAGGGTGTTTATATTCATGAAGTCTGGGAATATCTGTGCATATAGATCTGAGACCTTGCCAGATTCACAGTCTATAGATGGGTCATTAAAGTCTCTCATAAGTAGGGTGCTGGTTAGATGGTAAGTGTTTCCAGTAGATCAAAATACACATTATGAGCTCTTTGGGACATGGAGGGTGACTTATAGCTGGCTAGGATATGGTATGGGATTTTGTCTATGGTGATTTGCAAGTGGAGGAACTCCAGAACATCATCCTGTTTGGCCAACCTAGAGGTATGCCTGCTATTGATGTATTATTGAGACACCTCCATCTCTAGCATTTGCCTATACAGCTACTGGTCTAAAAGTGTGGAAGGCACTGAAATCTTGAACTGTCAGGGTTTATTTAGGCTCCTGGCATTGAGCAATAACACCCTGAGTTTCAGTTGTATTGATTTTGCTATTCTGGTAGGTTTGTCAATTTCACATTGCCTGATAAAGGCACTATGGGGGTGAAAGATGAAGACCATCCTTGACAAAATAAGATGGTCTATTAACCATGTTCTCCTAAGCTGACAAATCTTGGAGCCCCTTAGAATGACACCTGAAAGACAGTCAGATGTAGAAATCAATTACTTTTGCTCATATTATGGCAGCATCCTCAGCTATAGCAATATGCTGTTCAGTGCTAGGCTCATACCAGCCTCAGATACATAGTCTAAAACTCCATAATGTTTCTCTTCCCATAGTCCAGGAAGATACATCTCAGGGCATTTACACCTACATGGACTATTATGGAATCATACTGGTACCTGTGCTTTGAGTGTGTTCATGATTTGGTGGATGTTGGTTCTAGTTAAGCAATTAACAGTTATCTTCTCATTGTTCATCCTGGTTAGAGGGGTATCAGTATATCTTACAATGGAGTCCCCTATGACGAAAGTCCTGGCAAGTGCATTTGCTTGTCTTAGGGTTTAGTTTTAGGGACTCCACTGAGAGTGTCTGTATGTGTGGTGCTAGCTGGCGTTTTTTCAGAGTGTGTTTGGGGTTGATTGTAGCTTTGACAATGGATGGTCTAGGTGATCTTTGTTTAGGAAATTACTTTTAAGTGTCTCAGCATACTAATGTGTGTGTGTGTGTGTGTGTGTGTGTGTGTGTGTGTGTGTGTGTGTGTGTGTGTGTGTGTGTGTATGTGTTGTGTGCATGGTTTTTGCAACCTGATGTGAGCTTGTATGCAAGCGTTTAACCTCCAGTGTTATTGCATATGTACACCTCTCGCATACTGTGTCCACTTCTTTAAGGATTATGTGGTTACATACAGACATACAAATATTTCAAGCACAGGCATTAATGCCTTTCTAGCTTGCCAATATACCAAAACATCTGTTCCCATGGTAAGTGTCCAGGTTGTTCTTAAAAATATCTAAATTAATCCTTGCTTTAAAGTAATTTGGTAGTCTTTTACCATAAAAACATCAGACCAGTAAATCCACAAAATCTTCACCAATAACACGATGAATTATCAGGAGTCTTTCTTCCTTCTTTTTTCTTTTAATAAAAAGCACCAACAGCTAGATAAAGTTATTTTTAAGGAGACATCTGTATATTTAAACATGCAGAGTTTAAAATGCTGGGCTGGATTCATGAAGGCTTGCACGGAGTCTAAGAGTAGAGTAAGACTCCATGCAGCCAACATGTCCGACGAGCGATCCAGGAACGACATTGCAAACAGCCCCTTAAACTGTTCCTACACGGACAGGGCTTGGATATGCAAATTACCTCACTTGCAGCCAAAAGGCATGCAAGTGAGGTAAATTTGTGATCCAGGAAGCACAAACCTGTCCGAGTAGGAGCCGTGTTATTTGCAGAAATGTACTCAGTTGACAACTGAGTACCGTTCTGCAAATAGCACAATGGAGCTGTGACAGCTCCAAATAAAGGTTGCATATGGTTGAGAAAGCATGCCAATGGCCAAATATTCGGCCATTGGCAAATTTCCCCGATGCAAAAAATAAAAATAAATTTTTTTTCCTCGATTAGCGAGGTTTAAGCTTAGCGCAGCACCGCGCAAAAGGGGTGCGCTATAAAAATCATAAAATAAGAAAATAAAAGCCACAAATAGGCATTTTATAAGATATCATAATACACAATGCAAGTGAATGGCAGGCTGAAGACAACATGGCTACCGAGTAGGGGTTGCTAAGGGGGAACTGAGTCCAAGAGATGTAACCAAGCATTACTAGGTAATCCTATGCAAATAAGGGTAAGGATAGTGAATCCCAAGTCTACATAGCAAATGAGCACAGTCAGTGGAGTGCAAGACTAGGATAAGGGGAGTAACAGAGTAGGATATAGCTGACATCATGAGGGAGGGTATGTATGACAGTAGCCAATCTCATTGGAGCAGAGTGGCATGTGTTAGCTGTCAGTTGCTCATCACTGGAAGAGGTGTGTCAGTAGATATCCTAGCTAAAGTCAAGAAATAGAAGGTGCACACTGTGGGTATCACCAAAGTTTCTTGTAAAAATGCTTGCAATGTGTATGCATGCGTATGCGCGCCTATAAACCCGAGTAAGACAGTGTGCGCATGTGTAAGCAGAAGTTAGCATGTGTAATGTTGTCTAAATCTGTGTTAGCAAATTTGTGCTTGTGTGCACGCGTCTAAGCATATGTATGGCAGTTTAAAGTGTTGTAAGCGCCGTTGTGCTTGTGTGCGCTCGTTTAGGCAGGAATTAGCTAGTGTAAGTCCGTCTAAGCCTGTTTGCGCGCATGTTAGTGCATGTCCGCACATCTGCGCTAGTGTGCACGGCACTACCCCCCTGAGGAAATGGAAAGGGAAAGGAAGCACAACAAACAGTAGGAAGTTAACCAGGGAGAGTCAGCAGAGCTAGCAGGTGGAAATAATCAGAATCAGGCAATTACACAGGCAGTAAACCAGCCCAGCACTTAAAACTCTGCAAACAACTTTTCACTATGTATTCCTCAGAGACACTGCAGCACTGCAGTAAGCTAAGAGAAGTGAATACTGAAAAGGCTTAACTTAGACAAAGAAATGTTAGGGGCTGCCATTGCTGTCATAAACCGACATATGCAACATGCTGAGGGTGGTGACAATGGGAATGCTGCCATCCAACCCCCAGTGAGGAGACGGAGAAGAGTGTACAGGCCCAGGGTAACCTAGCAGGGGCTACATGAGCTGGAGATAGTGGAGTGCTATAGAGTGGACAGAGACCTCATGCAGCAAATTGTTGCGCTGTGCAGGCCACGCCTCACACACAGAACCAACAGAGGGGAACCCATTCCAGTGGAAACCAAGGTATGTGTTGGCCTACGAATACTAGCAACAGGTACCTTCCAGAGACCAACTGGTGATATGATGGGGATATCACAGGCATCATCATCCAGGATACTGCACAGTTCCTGGATGCCATGTCAGCACATGTCAGTGATCATGTATATTTCCCCAATTCCCGTGAGGTATTGGCCAGCAATATGCATCTCTTCCAGCAAATAGCAGAATACCCTGAAGTAGTGGGTGCAATAGACTGCACGCACATATGCATCAAAGCACCAGCTGGCGAGCGGGGTAGGGTCTGCTACAACCACAAGGGCTTCCCCTCCATCAACTGCCAGGTCATGTGATGCCCAGGGCATAATACTGAATGTGTGTGCTGGCTGCCCTGGAAGCTACCATGATTCCCATATCTGGCATCTGATGCAGCTGTACCAGACATTTGCCAATGGGGACATCCCACATGGTCACCTAGTGGGGGATGCTGGCTATGCACTGGAGCTGTGGCTGATGACACCCATCAGAAATGCACACACACCTGAACAGGAATGCCATAATGAGGTACACGCACAAACACGAAATGTAATCTAGCGTGTGTTTGGGCTGCTGAAGTCACGGTTCCGGTGCCTGGACACATCTGGTGGAGCCTTGCAGTACTCACCAACTACATGTACCCAAATTGTCATGGTATGTGCTATGTTACATAATATGATCCTGCGAAAACAGCTGCAGCAGGACCAGCATAGGCCTGGCCCAAACAGCCCCCCACTCGAAGAAGGAACAACCTGAGCCTGCCCCAGTAGGCAGAAGGAGGCGTGCCCAGTATGCTTTGGCCTTGGCAAAGAGACAACGCATAGCACATACACTGGCTCAGTAGGAACCTTGGAAATTATACCTCTCTCTGACCCACACATATAGTAAAAGGGATGCCTAAGTTGACACTACCTGCTTCAAACATGTACAGGGAGTGTAGTATGTGCATCCAACATAGGCAGCCCTGCAGCACCACCTGAGGCATGATTGCCATGTATCAAGCAATTTAAGGTAGTGGTAAACAGCATTTACCACCATGTAGTATATGCAAACAGAATCGCACACACCAACTAGTACAACTGTGGTCAATGTCGAGTAATATTGGGCAATGTCCAGCAAAGTTGGTGAATATACAGCAATGTCAGACAAGCCTGGTCTAAGTGGGGCATAGCAGAACAAAAGCCAACATGCTTATATTTGCTTAACTGGCCCTTAAGCAGTCTGGTCTGCTCAGTATGGAAATATAAAGCAGTGATGGACCTCAAACCCAGGATACTGTGCATCATAGTTAAAGTACTGAACCACTAAACCATGACAGCATTGCACTGTTCAGCCAGTATGAGGGAAGGTTGATAAGTCTATGCAAACTATCTCATGGAAACCCTGCAGGCACAGCATAATCCCTGTTGAGTTATGACACAAAGGTGAGTCCTGCAGTAAGAACAGAACTTGACTTCCAACACACACAGTATAAATGTTAATATTGGTCATGTTCACACACATCCACAAATGTAGTGGACTTCAGATCACAACATACTGAAAGGTCACACTGAGCATGCTCACACACTTGAATAAATGAGACATATGTCAGGCAACAAAACATGGAAAGCCTGAACTGGGCTCTGGCACACACTTAGGCCTTGTCTGACTACAGCAGTGGGCCACACATATCTGGCAGTTGCATGTGTTAACCCAGGAACCTCTCACTATCCAGCAATCTGCCCTGTGCACACAGTTACATGACAACAGACACTTATATAATATAGTGGAACCCTGTCATGATCAAACATGTTCTGCAGATACCTAAGTTGTTCATAGAAACTGGGAAAGCAAAGACGATAAAGACCTGCAAACAGTATCAGCAATAAATATTGTGCATCCCGAGCAGAAGCATAGGTTCAGAGGTCGATACTAGGCTATCTGCTCTAGGGTATGCACAAGCCTAGCCAGAGTGTGTTTGGCTTTTGCAGCCCTGTCAGATTACTACACTGTGCCAGTGAATAGTAGGTCACACAAGATAGCCCTTGTACGTTTAGGCTAGTGTGCCTCTGTCTAGCAGGGACACAGAAGATATCCCATGGGTAAACATATGATCACCCATACAGCCATCAAGATGTCCCCTGTAGGTGGTTAGTGGGTGGCTCTGCCTATGTGAAACTGTGATCACAATCTGGAGTGAGTGGAGGCCCTGGGATAAGAATCTGTCCCTCCAGCATGTCCTATTAACATCTGTGCTGAGGTATATGTCCCTGGAGTGTGTAGCTACAAGGGAGTTGGATATCCTGACGTGGAGCATGTCTGTTAATTCTGGGTTGGGTATTACTGCAAACAACAGGCACACATCATATCCGAGTAGGTGGTAAGCGACTGAATAGAGCTAGAGTTACTGCATCTGAACTGTGCAGGTCATCCATGTGAGTCCCTACATCTGCTTGGTGCGGAACTTATAGGTTCATAGGTTCATAGGTAGATACTAGGCTATCTGCCCTAGGGCATTTATAAGCCTAGCCAGAGTGTATTTGGCTTCTGTCTCCCTATTAGATTAGTCTACTGTGCCTCTGTAAATTAGGTCACAGAAGGTACCCTTTAAGATTAGTTTGCTGTGCCTCTGTCTAGCAGGGACACAGAAGAGATCCCAGGGGTGAATTTGCGATTCCCCATCCACGTGTCCAGATTTGGCTTGAAGAGGGTCAGCGAGGGGCTATGTCTAATATGAATTGGGATTCTATTCCAGAGTGAGGGGAGCCTCTGGGAAATTAATCTGTCCCTCCAGCATGTCCTTTCTATTCTTGTGCTGAGGTTTAAGTCCCTGGAGCATGTATCTGTAAGGGACTTGGATTTTTGAGGTGGAGCATGTCCATTAATTCTGGGTTTGACATGGCTTTGTATGCCAGGCATAGATCACCTCTGAGTAGGCAGTAAGCAACTGAGTAGAGCTGGAGTTTCCTTACTTGAGCTGCATACGACATCTGTTTGTAGCCCATGATCCTCTTGGAGAGGTACTTTTGGGGCTCTCCAGTTGCTGCAGGTGTTGGGTAAGGTACATCCCAAAAGGGCCATTGTATTCAAGTATGGGGCTGATGAGTGACGAGTAGAGGGGCACAATTACCTCTCTTGATCTAGATGTGAACCCTTTCGTGATAAGGTGGCATATATAGAAGGTCTTTGTAACCACTTTGGCAATGTGATTATCAAAGGAGAGATTACTGTCTGCATTAGTCCCCAAATCTCAAATTACTACTTCTGTACTTAATGGATTACCACCTATGTGGTAATTTGTGTGCACCTTGTTTTTCCCAAAGGGGATGACTATGCACTTTTTAGCATGTAGCTCGAGCCCGTGGCTCTGGCACGAAACATCCATCTCTGTGAGACCCTTCTGGAGGATGCTTTTGTCAGCTGGAGAGTCGATTATGGCCCCCAGTTTGCAGTCATCTGCGAACTTTGTCAGCCATAATCCCCCCGTGTTAGCCTGAACCTCAGAGAAGTATATACCGAACAAAACAGGTCTCAGAACTGAGCCCTGTGGGATGCCACTTGTAACTGGTTTGGATTCGGACTTGGCACCTGCGATTCTGACCATGTGGGTTCTATCCCTGAGCCAGTTTGCAACCCATCTTGTGATATAGGGGTTGATATTTAAGCTGGTAAGCTTATTTATGATGCCCGAGTGGGGTATTGTGTCAAAGGCTTTTGCGAGGTCCAGGTAGGCTGTGTGGACTACCTTGCCCTCATCTATAACTTTGGTAACTGTTTCAAAGAAATAAACTAGGTTTAAGAGGCAAGATCTGCCCTTAACAAAGCCGAATTGGGTAGGGTCCAGTGTTTGGAGGCTGCCAATGTCTTTGTTTATGAGTTCCATGATAATACGCTCCATAGCTGTACAGACCAGACTAGTCAGGCTTATGGGGCGATAGTTCCCAGGGTCCGTTGTGGCACCACCTTTGCGGAGTGGAACCACTGTAGCTGTACACCAGTATTTGGGTACATATCCTGTAGTAAGGCTAAGTTTGAACAGTGACTTAATGTGAGGGTTCAGTTCTTCTTGGAGCTTGTGTAAGACACAGCCTGGGACACCGTCCAGTCCCATAGCTGCTGTGTTTTTTGCTTTGGAGAGGGCAGCTTTCATCTGTGCATCTGTGATGGCAGGGAGGTTACATTCAGTCGGGATAGGCATGTGTTCCTTTGGGGGTGAAGGGGGGGAGAGGTTTCTGCTGAATCTGTCTGCCAGGATGTTGGCTATGTCTGTAGGTTCGGTATATTTTGTACCGTTATGCAACAATTCAGAGCATATCTGGGAGTTTCCACCCATATTATGGACATAACTAAAGAAGGGCTTGTGATTATCTTTAGTGTCTAGGTCAATTTCCCTTTCAAAACTGGCCTTTGATGATTTTATGAGGTATCAAAGTATCTTGCTAATACTGATCAGAGATGCCTTCCATTTTTGGGATTCTGCTCTGTCATGTAGTAGCTTCCTCCTTCTGTTGTATAGCTTATTTATGGCCGGGGTCCACCAAACAGGTCCCCTGTTTTTGGAGGAGTGAGTCTTCATTTTATTTGGGATAGCATGATCCATGCATTCCTGCAGGTGCTCATAGAATGCATTTGTAAAGGATTCTGCGGATTGGCCTGTATTATCCTCTGGCCCGTGGGCTTTGAAGGATTCCACCTCAGTCTTGAGAAGTGCAAAGTTGGCTTTTGAGAAATTCTTTACAGTGATTTCTTTGGCTGGGGTGGGGACGAGATATGGATGTCCATGGAAATTTGTTAATGGTCTGATCTTACCAATGAGGGGTTTACCTCTGGTGTGGAACATAGAGTACCCATGTTGGTGATGACCAGGTCCAATATGTTGTTCCATCTTGTGGGAGTGGTGACCAGTTGTTCCATCGCATTACAGTTTATAACCTCAAGGAACCATTGGGTGAGTGTGTTTGGGCATGAATAGTTGTCGCAGTCAATGTTTGGGTAGTTGAAGTCACCCAATAACATAGTTTTAGGAAAGACCTTGATATTCTCCAGTGTTCTCGGGAATGCCAAGTGGGGTTCCTGTAATAGGGCGGGTGTTCTGTAGCAGCCTACAAACTGAAAGGCAGTTTGGCTCACTGTTAGTTGCACATGGATGATTTTTGATGCTTTGTGCAGTGCCACTAACCTGGAGGTGTACGTATCTTTGATGAATATAGATACTACCCCTCCTTTTGTGCTCGGTCCGAGTTTTGTATCTGAAACGCATGGTATGAGTTATAACCTGGTAGTGCTGGGGTGCTCTCAGGAGCCTTGAACCAGGTTTCTGTTACTGCACAAACATCGATATTCTCCATACTGAGGAGAGCCTCGAGTGCGTGCATCTTGAGGTTTTGACTTCTGACATTGAGTAGCATTACCTTTAGATTTTATATCCTTGGGTTGTCTATGGAGGTGGGTTTGTCCTTTGAGCCTCACCTAAAAAATGAACTATGGGGGTGGCAAGAGGCATGGCCAGTATACAAAAGCCTAAGGGTGACAGGTGCAAGCCATCCCTAGTGAAGCAATGTGGCTTGTTGGAAATGTCATCCCAGGCTGACAGACACTGGATCCCCATTGAATGACACCAATACTTTAGACAATTGTTGAAACTGATCATTTTGTCTTTATACTCTGGCATCATTCTTGGTGAGGCAAGATGCTACTCAAGATCAGGGTCATACCAGCCTGGACTACATGATCAGAGAGCTCCTCTATGTCTCTTTTCTTGTAGTCCAGGGAGGTACGTCTCATGTCATTCACACCTGCATGGGCAATGACGGAGTCATACTTGTACTTGCTTTGGAGTAACCTGAGTGCTTGCATTATATGGTGGATCCTGGCACCTGACAGGCAGCTTACAGTGACCTTCTCCTTGTTCAGTCAGTTGAGCAGGATGTCAGTGTGCCTGACAATAGAGTCCCCTATAACAAGTGTATTTGGTGTGTTGTTTGGCCTTAAGGGCTGTGACTGTGAGGCACACTGATCTTGTGAGATATGTGATTTGTGGGTATTGTTGAGGGGTGTATGTTGCTTGGGTATCTGCGGCCAGTACAGTTGCTGCAGGTGTTGGGTAAGGTACACCCCAAAGGTGGCATTGTAACCAAGCACGGTTGTTATTAGTATAGGGGCACAATGATATCACTCGATCTAGATGTGAAACCATATGGGATAAGGTTGCTTATATAGAAGGTCTGTCCAACCACTGTGGCAACGTGAATGTCAAAGGCGACAGTACAAATAAGTCATGTCCCCAATCACCTAACAACACCTACCATATGTAATGGAGTACTACCTATGTGTTAATGTGTGGGCATGTTGTTATTCCCAAAGGGGATGACTATGCAACTAATGGCATTTAGCTGTAGGCCATGCCTCAGGCACCAGTCATCCATCTCTGTGAGACCCTGTTTGAGTATGCATGTGGCAGCTGGAGAGGTGATTATGGCACCCAGTTTGCAGTCAAGTGCAAACAAGGTCAGCCATATTCCCCCTGTGGTAGCCTGTACGTCAGACAAATATATACTGAACAAGAGAGGTCCCAGGACCGAGCCGTGTGGGATGCCACATGTAACTGGTGTATAGTCAGACATGGCACCTGCAATTCTGACCATGTGGGTGCTATCCCTGATCCAGGTAGCAATCCATCATGTGAGATATGTGTCCATATCGATGCTGGTGAGCCTATGCATAATGGCCCAGTGGGTTATTGTGTGGAAGGGTTTAGCAAGCTTCAGGTAGGCTGCGTGTACAACTGTCCCTATGTCGATGGACCTGTTAACCATCTAAAGAATACAAACATGTTCAAGAGGCAAGATCTGCCCACAACAACACTGAAATGTGTAGGACACAGTGTCTGTAGGTTCCTGATGTCTATGTTTAAGAGTCCCATGACAATACGCTCCATAGCTTTGTATAACAGGATAGTCAGGCTTATAGGGTAATATTGTCTGTGGTCCATTCTGGCACCAACTATGTGGAGTGGGACCACTGTCGGTGTATGCCATTTCATGGGTACATATCCTGTAGTAACTCCGATATTGCACAGTGATGTAATGTGAGGGTTACGTCTGTCATGAAGCTCGTGTAAGATGCAGGCCGGGACACCAACTGGTCCCATTGATGCTGTAATGTATGCTTTAGGGTGGGCAGCACTCACCTGTTACTGTGTGGTGTCAGGGAGGTTACACTCTGTTGGGATGGATAGTTGCTCCCTAGGGGGGATGAGAGGGGAGACATCTGCACTGAACCTGTTTGCCAGGATGTTGGCTATGCCAGTGAGTTCAGGGTTAGTGTAGTCAGTATGCAGTAACTCACAGCATATCAGTAGTAACTTCCTCCTGACATTGTACAGCTTATTAATGGCTGGTGTCTACCAGACAGGTCCCCTGCCATTGGAGGAGTGAGTCTTGTTGTTATTTGGGGTAGCACAATCCATGCGGCCCACTAGGAGTCTATAGAATGCATATGTAAAGGATTCAGCAGTCGGAGCTGTATTTGACACTGTTTCAGGGTCTCTGAAGGATACCACCTTGCTTTGGTGAAGTGAGATGTTGGCTCATCAGAAGTTCACCAAGATTACCCAGGATGGGTGTGTGGAGTGTATATGTATGTCCAGTGAGATAGATGTATGTTCTGACCTTACCAATGAGGGGTATATTGCTGGTGTGGAACATAGAGTCCCCATGTTGGTGATGATCAGGTCCAATATGTATTCCCCCTTGTGGCTGTGGTGACTGGTTGTGCCATAGCATATGAATTTACAAATTGTAGCGACTGTAGGGCAAAGTTGTTGTGGCTTAAGTAGTATCCCCAGTCAATATTCGTGTATCTGATGTCACCCAATATAATGGTGTTTGTGGAGACCATCATATCCTCCACTGTTCCCAGGAAAGCCGAGTGTGGTTCCTGAGTATGGGAGGGTGGTCTGTAGTAGGAAACAAACTGAAAGGCAGTTTCGCACAATGGTAGTTGTATATGTATGGTCTGTGATGCTTAGTGCAGTGCCACTAACCTGGAGGTGTGTGTATCTGTGATGTATATGGATACACCCCCTAGTTGTGTGTCTGTTCCAAGTCCTGTGGTCAGAAAGCATGGTATGAAACATAACCTGGTAGTGCTGGTGTGCATATGTGACCCTGAACTAGGCATCTGTTAGTGCATATATATTGCTATCCCCCATACTGAGGGGAGTCCTGAGTGGCCGCAATATGAGGGTTATTGAATTTACAAATTATTGGGAACAGTGGAAGATATGATGGTCTCCACAAACACCATTATATTGGGTGACATCAGATACACGAATATTGACTGGGGATATTATTCAAGCCACAACAACCTTGCCCTACAGTCGCTACAATTTGTAAATGCAATATGAGCAGCATTACCCTTAGTGTTATTTAACCTGTAATGTCTATGTAGGTGGGTTTGTCTTTTGAGCCCTGCTCAACAAATGCACTATGGTGGTAGCAAGAGCCTTAGCCAGCATTCAAAGGTCCAAGGGTGACAGGTGCAAGCTGTCCATAGTGAAGCTACTTGGCATGTTGAGCATGTCACCACAGGCTGACAGACACTGTATCCCCTATGAATGACACCAATCTGTTAGCTAAGTATTAAATGTGATATGTTTGTCTGTATACTGTGACATCATACTTGGTGGGTGTAAGATGCTAGACAAGGTCAGGGTCATACTTGCCTGGACTACATGATGACACTGTTCCTCCATGTACCATGTCATGTGGTCCAGGGAGTACCGTCTGAGGTTTTACGCACCAGCATGGACAATGATGGTGCCATTCCTGTACTTGCTTTGTAGTGACCTGACTGCATGTGTTATGTGGCAGATCCTGGCACATGACAGACAGCACAAAGGGACTATTCCCTTGTATGGGCTGGTGAGTGGTACGTCAGTGTGCCTGACAATAAGTGTTGCCTATCACAAGTGTATTATGTGTGTTGTTTAGCCCAAAGGCAAGTGACTATGTGGCACACTGACATTGTGAACTATGTGAGATGTGGGTATTGTAGTGGGGTAGCAGTTGTGTGTGTGCCTGCTGTGGAGGTCTCTGCTGCTTAGGCAGAGTTCATTTACAGCATCCGAATATGTGTATGGGTGATAATGTGGTTTGAGTGCTGTCACCAGAGGATATGTGAGACTGATATGTGGTGTGTGTGTGGTTATCCTCACCACCTGATAGACTATGCCAGTCATGGGTCGAGAGAGTTCAGCACCCTGTATGTCTCTATAGGTGCATCTCACACATATATCTGGGATTGTTGTGAGGAGGAGAGTGTTGTCTGTGTACATGAGGCAGATGTGACATTGTGTCTACATCACAATATTCACCAGCTGGACTGGAGAGTGCACACAAAGCCGACCCCTGGACATGCCGGGATATCATCATGACATACTCTGTAGCCAGATGGCAAAGGATCAGTAGGGTGTTAAGTGTGTAAAGGAGTATAACAGGGATTAGTGCTCAGGTTTGTTGGTGTTCTGTAAAGAGTAGCTGAGAAGGAGTCCAGACTGAATCATGACACCTCCGACAGCTATGTCATATATAGCAATGTACACACATATATGTCATGAGTCAGGGCCAACTGTACCTGACTGACAATGCCGACATTCTGACAGACAGGCCCATATATACATACCCACCTCTCACGGACGATAGTCCATATCATCATACCAGGAGATATCACATGTAGAATGGATGAACAGCTACCCCCAATGCTAAAAGCATGGCATCAAGTGGACTACATTGATTCCCAATATGTGTCATGCATAAACTACAGAACAAACAGATCCTGCACCTGAACAGTCAACTGACCCCCCCCCCTACACAGGATGTGGAACCGTTGAATGTGTTACAGCAACATATGGCACTCCACACAAGTGTTGGTGCACAACACACCATGGGAAGTACAGTCCAGTATGCCTATGAAGTATGATCTGCAAGGCCATGAAGTCCATCATGGTTGAAGTCATAAACCGAGCTATTGGAAGCTGACATACACACAACCCTACTAACCGTGGTATGTTCATGTGCAGATCACGGTTCCCAAACATGCTAGACTGTTTGCAAGGCAGCCACACAGGACATACATCACTGAACACAGCTACACATGTCTCACATACACTTTGAATAGCCCTTTATCAACATCCAAGACACACATAGTACCCACAAAACCAACAAGCTGTGCATAAATATGTGTTGACATATGAAGGAATGTCGATGTGTCCACAAATAGATCACACAAGGTAAGGATTATGAGTTCCTGTTCCAGCTGTTGACACCTGACGACCCACATGAACCATTCCTGGAATGGCATAAAACAAAGTGTACACACATTACCATGTCCAGTCTGATGATGTCATCACCCTAGAAATACAGACAGAGAAGGAAAGCCACCCAGTAAAGCAAATAGCTCACTGCGCTAATGCATTTCTCTCTAGTATCATAACCTAGTTAGGTAAGGGTTTGAATCCTGCAAACGTTGACTGTGTCTGTGTGTGGGGGTGTGTATGTGTGTGCAATTCTCCTTGAAAGGAGTGGCCTTTTTGAAGACTGGAAAATACACTAAAGATGTACATTCCTCTTTGGAAAGACTGATGATGTCACCACCCTAGAAATACAGACAGAGAAGCAAAACCACCCAGTAAAGCAAATAGCACACTGCGCTAATGCATCTCTCTCTAGTATCATAACCTAGTTAGGTAGAGGTTTGAATCGTGCAAATGCTACCTGTGGGGGATGTGTGAGCAATTCTCCTTGAAAGGAGTGGCCTTTTTTGAGGACTGGGAAAACACACTAAAGATGTACATTCCTCTTTGGAACGAATGATGATGTCACCACCCTAGAAATACAGACAGAGAAGGGAAACCACCCAGTAAAGCAAATAGCGCGCTGTGCTAATGTGTCCTTTTCTAGTATCATAACATAGTTAGGTAGGGTTTTGAATCCTGCAAGTGCTGACTGTGTATGTGTCCCTCTTGGTCAATGCAGTGTGGGTCTTGCTTTTACTATGTTATGGCATATTATGATTACAACAGTAAGTGCATTGCACACATCAGGTATATGTGTTGCAAATATATATGTGTACATGTTCCCTTAATCAGTACATAGGTGTGAAGCCTGCATACTACATGAATACATTTGTTGCCATTGACAGGTTGTGCCGCAGCTTCTCAGATCGTAGGTAACATATGTATGCATGTGACAGGCCCATCCACTGTCGTGATCCGTGGCCAAGGTCATCTGTGCCACACACACCCATGACAGTTACTTTACAGTAGTGTGAGTGAGGGTATATGCCTGGGGTATATGTCAGGCATGTTCATACACAACAACGACTGCCAATAATGGACAGTCTTTATAGGTGTATAACCGCCTTGTGGATATGCATCCAGGCCTCCAATGTCTCATGTGACACACCTTGGGACTCCACAATACCTATGGATATGTGGATACCAAGGGACACATGACATAACATGAGGCTGTATGTACACATTGGTACCCAACATACATGTTGAGGGCTACCACCTATGTGGTACTGACGGGATAGTAAGTATAGTACATGTTTAATGACTATGCCATAGCCGGCTTACTGCTATACAGCATGTATCACATGACAGGCATCTGTCTGTATGATACCCTTGTGTAGGATATGTGTCTCATCCAGGGAATGGATTGTAGGCCACTGCATGCATTACCAGATGTGGATGGACACATCCCTAGTGTGTTTGCATGTACCTATGGGGGCTATATGCCAAACAGGTGTGGACACAGGAATGGGTGGCGGTAATTACCACTGGTTAGTGTTATAGTGTAGCATGTGAAGGATACAACTGTTACTGAGTTCCCTACGACTGTGTGTCATTTGTCAGGACATCATCCAATGATTGCTTATAGTCATGCTGTTGAGGTTATGTATACTACCAGACCACAAATCATCGACAGATACTAACAGTATCACCCACAGCATGGTGTCTACCCATGTCATACACACATGTCTACCCATATTAGTACATAACTGTAGTAGAATGCATACTGGCCATTGAAAGATACTATGACATGTTAACAATGTGTACAACAGGGTATGCCACATGTCCCATGTGTCCACTATGCACGTACATACAGACAGTGTGCACCCACCATGTTCACAGATGTACACTTGCTAATCTGTACTGCACACATCACACACATACTGTCCACTCACTAACACATGCTGGCAACACATTACACATCAGCCAAGTGGCACATTGGTGGACAATGATCATCACCAACATGGGGACTCTATGCTCCAGACCAGAAGTGTATCCCTCACTGGTAAGATCAGACCATAAACTGATCTCACTGGATATTCACATCCCAACCCCACCCCCTGCCCAGAAAACCACAGTGAAAAACTTCTCTAAAGCAAATTTCACACTCCTCAAAACCGAGGTGGAATCCTTCAAAGCCCCCGGGCCTGTGGAAAATACGGCCCAGACTGCAGAATCCTTTATAAATGCATTCTATGAACACCTTCAGGAATGCATGGATCATGCAATCCCAAATAAAACCAAGACCCAATCCTCCAAAGGCAGATGTCCTGTCTGGTGGACCCCAGCCATAAACAAACTATACAATAGAAGGAGGAAGCTACTACATGATAGAGCAAAATCCCAAAAAGGGAAGGCATCTCTGATCAGTATTAGCAAAAAAACTAAGGGCACTCATAAAATCGTCTAAGGCCAGCTTTGAGAGAAAATTGCACAGGACACTAAGGATAATCACAAGGCTTTCTTTAGTTATGTTAGGAACCTGGGTGAGAATTCCCAGATATGCTCAGAATTAGTCCAAAATGACAAAAAATACACGAACCCACAGACATTGCCAACATCCTAGCTGACAGGTTCAGCACAAACTTCTCCCTCCCCACCAAAGGGCAAATATCTATCCCAGCAGAGTGCTGCCCCCCTGACATCTCAGATGCTCAGGTAAGAACCGCCCTCTCCAAAGCAAAAAACACAGCATCAATGGGACCAGAAGGTGTCCCAGGCTGCGTCCTACATGAACTCCAAGAAGAGCTAAACCCAAACATAAAACTACTGTTCAATCTCAGCCTTACTACAGGATATGTACCCAAAGAGTGGCGTACAGCAACAGTGGTCCCTCTCCACAAAGGTGGTGCCTTAACGGACCCTGGAAACTATCGTCCCATAAGCCTGACTAGCTTGGTCTGCAAAGCTATGGAAAGGATCATCATGGACCTCATAAATAAAGATATTGGGGACCTACAGACACTGGATCCTACCCAGTTCGGCTTTGTTAAGGGCAGATCCTGCCTCTTAAACCTGGTCGACTTCTTTGAAACAGTCACCAAGGCCATTGACGAAGGGAAGGTGGTCCACACAGCCTACCTGGACCTCGCAAAAGCCTTCGATACAGTACCCACTTGGGCATTATAGATAAGCTCACCAGCTTAAATATAAACCCCTATGTCACTAGATGGGTTGCAAACTGGCTCAAAGACAGAACCCACATGGTTAGAATTGCTGGAGCCATGTCAGACTCCAAACCAGTTACAAGTGGCATCCCACAAGGCTCAGTCCTGGGACCTCTCTTGTTCGGTATATATTTCTCGGAGGTACAGGCCAACACAGAAGGACTGTGGCTGACCAAGTTCGCAGATGACTGCAAACTGGGCGCCATAATCGACTCTCCAGCCGACACAAGCATCCTCCAAAAGGGCCTCATAGAAACAGACAAATGGTGCCAGAGCCATGGCCTCAAGCTAAATTCCAAAAAGTGTATAGTCATCCCCTTTGGCAAAAACAAAGGGCCCACAAACTACCACATAGGTGGTAATCCATTAAGTACAGAAGACGTAATTAGGGACCTGGGGACCCAAGTTGATAGCAATCTCTCATTTGACAACCACGTGGCCAAAGTGGTTAGAAAAACATTTTATATAGCCCACCTAATCATGAAGGGATTCACATCTAGATTAGGGGAGGTCATCGTGCCTCTTTACTCATCCTTCATCAGGCCCATAGTCGAGTACAATGCCCCTTTTGGGATGTACCTTACCAAACACCTGCAGCAACTGGAAAGACCCAAAAGTACCTCACCAAGAGGATCAAAGGGCTCAAACAGATGCCATATGCTGCCCGGTTAAAGAAACTCCAGCTCTACTCAGTGGCATACCGCCTGCTCAGAGGCGACCTGTTCCTGACGTATAAAGCCATGTCCAACCCCGAATTAAGGGACATGCTGCACCTCAAAAATCCAAATCCCATCGAGCTACATGCTCGAGAGACTTGAACCTCA
This sequence comes from Protopterus annectens, assembly GCF_019279795.1. Classification (NCBI taxonomy): domain Eukaryota; kingdom Metazoa; phylum Chordata; order Ceratodontiformes; family Protopteridae; genus Protopterus; species Protopterus annectens. The sequence goes on from NC_056736.1 coordinate 498,052,411, forward strand.
GCACTGAAATAAATAGGACATGCTGGAGGGACAGATTCATAACCCAGAGACTCCCTTCACTCTGGAATAAAATCCCAGTCCAGGTTAGGCAGAGTCCCTCATTGACTCTCTTCAAGAGGAATCTTGATGAGTGGATGGGAGATCATAGGTTTACCCCGGGTATCACTTCTGTCACTGTTAGACAGAGGCACAGTATACTAACCTCGAAAAAGGGCATAGCAAAATTAATTTAAAATGGGTGGCAAAAGCCAAATATACTCTGGCTAGGCTTATAAATGCCCTAGGGCAGATAGCCTAGTATGAACCTATGAACCTATGAATACATAGTCAGACCTAACAGTGGTGTAAACAATGCTACATTGACAATCAGAGCTTTGATGAATAATGTCTGCTGAGATATACCTACAAGGATGTCATTACACTTTCCTGTTGACAACTTGCTAATATTGCTACACTGCTATCGTGTCACCCTGTGCATCAGCACCATGTTAGCCTGTTCCTCCATCAAGGTTACAGATGACAGGAGGTGACACAAGTATCATCATATGCACAGGGCGTTTTGTTGTTTGCCAGAGCCTGACATTGACCCATCCAATCGACATGTCTGTGTGTGTGTGTGTGTGTGTGTGTGTGTGTGTGTGTGTGTGTGTGTGTGTGTGTGTGTGTGTGAGGGACAACAGTACAGCATGTGCGATTGTTGATGTAATGTGTGTGTGTATGTGTGAGTCCTAGTTTTTTGGTTAATGTGTGTGTGTCTGCATGCACACAGCTCCACCATGTGGCTTCCATATACAGTAGTTTGTGGGACAGCCACAGACTGTACCTGCTAGGCTGTATAGATCACTGTCTCCAGCCACGGATACAGTACCTGTGCCTGGCAGGGGTGCTACAGACAGTATCGGGTACCAACTCTGACTGGGTACTGTCCTCAGAGGCAGAGGTGGGATGACTGGACCCATGTCCTTGCTGGGAATGGCCAGATCCACGTGCATGTGGTCTACTGGGATGGTCAATGGACAGGCCAGCCCCAGCATTGCTGGGGCTGGTACTGCCACTACGGGAACAACTGTGAACCAGGGGCCGTCCGCAACCACTGCCAGCTGTTGCTGTTGCTGGCATGCATCTGTGTCGATGTTGCAACCATCCCGCATGGTCCTGGCTCATGGATGACATATTGTGGAGGGCATCTAATGTCTCCCCCCAACGTCTATCAATGACCTCGGTGTAAGTCCGGATGGCACTGGCAAGGTCACGGATGCTGTCATTGATAGTGGTGTAATGTGCCCTCTGTGCCCTAAGTCCCTGCCTGGTGTACTGTTCCATATGTGCCTGAGCCTGCATTACAGCCTGGAACATACTGGACATCATAAGACCAGTGAGGGCACGCCTGCCAGGGGCAATATGACCAGCGGTGCTCCCCCAAGAACTCCTGGACCTCCGCCTATGTGGTACCGTTAAAGGAATATGGCTATGGCTGCTGTGAGGGGTTGCAAGTACCATGGGTACCACACTCTCCTGGTCAGTGCCAACTGTATGCTGTCCCTCGCCTATGCCCATTGGTGGTGAGGGATGTATTGGCTGTATGAGTGTGCGCATAGATGGGGCTGAATGCTGTGTATTGTCGATTGGTGGACCAACAACAGACCCTGTCAAACCTTCCTGTGTCAAAATACATGTCTCATCATCAGCACTATTCATGGCAGTGGCTTCAGGTTCCCTTCTGCATTCGGCCAGCCCTAACTCAGCACCTGTGAGAAGAAGACAGGAAACACACTTTAAGGTCTGCACACATGCACACATGAACACATGCACACATGCACACATGCACACATGAACACATGCACATATGAACACATGAACACATGCACACATGAACACATGAACACAGGCACACATGCACACATGAACAGTAATACACTCCTCACTACAGCACATACACTCACACACCAGCAATCCAACACATACTCTATAGTCGGTGAAGGTGGGTGTCAGTATCACAAGGTAAACAGTCACCACACACATGTCAGCATGCAGAATATGTGTTGCACAAGACCATACAGTGCAAGTGTAGGCACCCCAATGTAATGGCAGTATACATGGCTTTGTTGCAACTGTGTCGTTATTCAGTGATTGGCTACACCCTAGAACACAATTTGTACATGGACACAACATTGCTGTGCAGGTATTATCAGCTCTGCAATGCCCTGTGCACCATCACTCACAAGTATACATGCCATGGCTGCATGTGTTATCTGTGTGACACATACATATCAATGTCTGAGTACAGTGTCTGTGTCCAAAGCAGATAATAGTGGGCATGGGTGTAGCACATGCATGCTATGTACACACACGGGACAATTGCTGCATGTTGATGTGAAGGTATCCCAATGCTCTACATGGCCAGTGTACAGTGGCTATGGTGAGTGTGGGACATATTGCAGATATGGCGGTGCCACATATGGCATGGCATGCTACATGACTGCAACATTAAACACCACACATACCCAATGTGTGTCAAGTGACCTATACACCCACTAGCATTCCAGGACATATATGTGACACTTTGTTTGGATAGTGACTGCTGTGCATATTGTGTATACTGGCATATGTAAGCACACACACAACATGCTATGCATATTGTGTATAGGTGCATATGTTTGCACATGCACAACATTTAGGTGCAAAACAATGACTGCTATGAGTAGAACTGTGGTCACTGTAACTGGATGGGATGTAGTACCCTGTGCCATCATCAACATGCATCCTGTGGTCACTCACAGCTACTAATGTGTGCAAGACCACCGCCTAGCATGCTGTACCTGAACTGCAGTGCCGTGGCTACATTCACAATTACACAGACACCTTGTACATGGGTGTGTGAGGTGACCAATAGGGAGTATTGCCTAACATGACTGTGTTATGTGTTGCAGAGTGTTGCACACACCCATGATAGGACTCTACCCCTGAGGTACAGCATGTGTGTGTACAAGACATGTGGGATATTGATGTGTGACCTTACAGTGGGTGTGATGGGAAATGTAGCATGTTTTCATGTACTGCATATGATAAACGTGTTCTGTTGTCTACAACTGTAGCAACTATGCATATCTAAGGTGCAGTACAGTGTTGCCACACTTGTGTCTGCTGCACTGTGCAGTGTATGTGATTGAGGCAGCTACTGACTTCAATGAGATGATTAGTGTCTCACAGTAAACATGAACAGCATGCATTATGCGTAGGTGTGTTACGTGTACATGGTCTACACCTCACCTATGACATGCACATTTCATTACCAATATTAAAGTGTTAACACACTCACCAGCATGTACCGTCTGCCCTGCTGTCACACCAGAGGGACCTACAAGAATATGACACAGTTTATCAGTGGCCACAACTGTGGCATTGCTACCGTGAGTGACTGCGTTAATCTACAGTGGAACAACAGTCAATAGTCACAGGTGTGGAGATACTATTCTGAATATCAGTATTGCACATGAGAGGCAGCGCAACTGCTAAACACAGAGTACACATCTCACATAAGCATATTCTAACAATACAGGTAACGGTAGTCTACAGCTAGGGCATATTACCTGTATGCTCCATGTCGTCCTGCTGGGTAGCTCCGGCCTCCATGATGACACATGCATGATGTTGTTGCTGCTGTAGGCCAGGAGCCACCACGCTTAGGAGCAGCTCCTCCACTCTGGTGAGGGGGGATGTATGGGTGCCCCACCACCTGTGGCAAGCTGTTGCCTATGGATATCAGATGCACGCCGCTAGACATGTCTAATTAAATCACTGCAGTGATGGCGTACCTGCTCATATGTCCGATTATGCATGCCTATGTCATTTACCCGGCGAACAAGATCTTGCCACAGTGCAGTACGCTCATGCTGGTGCTAGCTGGCCCTGGAAAAAAGCAGGGCATAGTGCTGATACATGCTGGCCTGTATGACCTCCTCCTCTGCAGCTGTATACACAGGATTGCGTTGATGAGCCATAACCCTGAAAGACAATTAAACAATATGTGTGAGCAAGTCATGTGGCACACTTAACATTATGAAGTACAGATATCACTTAACTGCCAGATATAGCATCTGTCTGTCTATCAGAGGATACACATGTTCAATACCACATATCAGTGCTCAGCCCACAACTGCCTGACAGTGGCTGCCGCACTCCATACAACAAACCAGTATACACCAGTACTCAGCACACTGTATGGGATACAATGCACAACCTCACACTGGGGGTATATATCAAGCTAATGCATGACGAATATTGTCATCCAATGCAATGAATGTAATGTACAGTTACAGTATTAACAGTAAACCACCCTAGTCTTTGATGCCATACCCCTACCTAACATATGTGCACGGTTGTTAATATAGCTGGCATACTGCTGTAACAGAGTATACATGTTGCTAGGTACACACACATACCCTGTAACACACATGTGATTGCAGCCATGGTACAGGCATCATTACACACACATGAGAAATACATACAACACACAAATGTATGCCAATACAGATGAGCATTACCTGTGTACCTTATAGTACTGTGTGCCCCTACTTACAGATACCTATGCCTGAGGAATGTAATCTGTGCAGACTACAGGAAACACACAAGACAGTGATTCCAGGGAATGTGAACATACACCATACTGTGGTGTTTAGGCCTACAGCTTCAGGTAGTACAACAGCTCATATGTCACCTGGATTCACCAGCAGTACCACTTACTGAGCATACATGTATTGCTTCAGCCTACAATGGGACACCACAGTCATACACAAGGTACTACGTCACAACATATGCCATCCTACTATGTCTACATCTCAATAACTGACACATCTTTCCCTGCCCTCACACCTAGGACACAAACTACCATGACAGACACAACCTCATGCTAAGCTATCACACCTTTACAGACCTTGAACACAGTCAGTATCACACTCATTCCACCTCACATAGCTGGTATTGCACTGCGTACATGTGTGTGCACATTGTGTCATAGGTAGGTACTACGCTATTGGCCCGGGGCCTACAGCAGCCTAGCCTTATGCTACCCTGCCATTTGACACACATGTAATGTGATTACACTTGCTCCTGTCAAACGGATACACAGAGGTGACTCCCAGGGCATATTACCTATCTCCATAACATTCATCAGGGGTATGTATGACATCTACTAATGAGGAGCCTTGTTTATTAATGCTGGGTAGTTTAGTCCAGAGTATGGCATATTTGTGTATAGGAACCTGTACCTCCAGCATGTGCTGTTTAGTGTGTTGACAAGGATTAGGGCCCTAGGTCATGTAGCCCGGAGGGATTGTGAGGTGTTGTCATGGTGGTTGGCCGACTGCTATGGGTGTGACGTACTTCTGTATGTCCGGCAGTGGTAACCTCTGTGTAGGATGTATGCAATGCACTCTAGCTGTGGTTTTGTGAGTCAGTCTGCATAGGGCATGTGTTTGCGGCAGTGTCACACTTTGTTAGGTATGTATGTGGCCTTTCCACTTTCTGTGGTTGTCATGTGAGGTACATACCACATGGGGCATTGTGAGGAGTAGGGGGTACACTGACCTATATTTCCCTAGATGACACACCTTTTGTGATGATAAGTACCACGTAGAGGGATTACAAGACTAGTGTGGAACTGTGAATATCAGAGGGGAGGCTACTGTACACCTGTGTCCCATGTTCCCTTCTGACACCTTCAGTGTTAGGCAGGCAACCACCTATCTGGTAGATAGTGGGTAAAGTGTTTTGAAATGGGGTATGGTACTGCAGTATCAACACTGGTGTTCAGTCAATGCGTTGGTCACCAGGCACCTGTTGCAGTACGTCTGACCTTGTGTCTCCCTCTCTCACTATATATATATATATATATATATATATATATATATATATATATATATGTATCTCTCTCTCTATCTCTCTATATATATATATATATATATATGTATATATATATATATATATATATATGTGTATATACATACCTATATATATTTGGATATATCCATATATATCTGTATATATCTATATATCTCTATGTATATCTATATATCTATATATGTATATATCTATATATCTACATATATCTATATATCTATATATCTATATATCTACATATCTATGTATGTACATAGCTATATATCTGTATATATGTATATATCTATATATATATATATATATATATATATATATATATATATATACATATACATACATATCTCTCTCTCTCTATACATATATATATATATATATATATATATATATATATATATATATATATATATATATATATATATATGTCACTTTTTTATCCTGCTTGCAATTGAAAACAACTATTTTGTTTTTATATGTATTGCATTGCATATCACCTCATCATGAGCTAGGTATGCTTGTAATGACAACTGTACCTAATCTGTATGTCTGTAATCTGTTTAGACCCTTTTTAACTACCGTTATAATTCTTTGAATTTGAGATAATTATTACAATTATATATTGTGTCTGTGTATGGCTGTAACTGCTTAGAGCTATTTTACTACTGTTATACTTCTTTGAACTTGTGATTATTTTTTACTGTATAAAATTATCTGTGTTGGAGCTTTTCTCCCCGGGCCTCTACTGAAAATGGATTTTATTCCAGTTAGACTAGCCCGGTCAACAAATGCAAAATAAATAAATAAATAAATAATATATATATATATATATATATATATATATATATATATATATATATATATATATATATATATATATATATATATATATATATATATATATATATACATATATACAGGTATATATACACATACTTGTAAACATCCATTGCTGTACATATACATGCACATATAGGCACATATACTGGCCACCTTTCATGTTGGGAATATCAATCATTAAACAGTTGTGAGGCATACAATTATGTAATAATATTGCACAGTGTTGTGCGGAATGCATTTTGCTGTCCTCAGGCCATAGCTGTAGCAGGCCTCACTGGCTCAGTCCCACAGCATTTAACCACCACATGACATATACCTGCACTGCTTGCTGTTTTCAATGCCACACACTACAACCTACATAGATATGTGCACATAGCAACCTTCAACTACATATATATGTCTAGCCTTCACTAACAGTTGCAGTATGTCCCTTGCCCTATGCACATCTGCATTTACATATAGATACAGACTGCGCCCACATATGGAGGGTTCACAGTATGTACAGTACCCTTCAGACACATCATTCGGATGCCAGCAAATACATATCTGTTACATACCTTACCTTTGTATTTCTTACCTCTGTCTGTTGTACCTGTTGACGTTTATTTTTCTTTTTAAATATTTTTTTTTTGGTGTCTCCAAACACCTCTGTTTGTTCGTTTGTTTGTCTCTTTGTCTGTCTGTCTGTCTGTCTGTCTCTCTCTCTCTCTCTCTCTCACTTGCTTTCTCTCTCTCTCTCCATATGCTTCAATGATATTATTGCATGCATGGACAGCAAGTACAGGCTGCTTTTGTAGGTATCTGCACATGTGCATGTGATGGCCTCTGCACCAATTGGTGCCCACCATTTAGTAATTGCATGCAGCCTGCTGTGTGCTAATTGCAGTTCTCACTGTGATTTCAGGACACTGCTATAAAATGATAGGTTAGGTAGGTGTAGGCCTTTCATTTTGCAAGGTGGGGACCATGCTTGTTTGCTGTGGACACTGTTGTGTGAGTCAGAAGGTTGGTATATGTCTCATATCTGAAGCTGGGTTGTAGCCAGTGAAATGCATGTTGTACTGAAACCTGACTGTTGCTTCTTCCAGTACACTCTTCTCAGTGTGTCAGTTTACTCACACCTCCTAATGCTAACACTGGATACATGGGAGTATGTACTTTCTTTTGGAATTAGGGAATTAACTAGCATACAACAGTGGTTATTGCAATGTATTGCTCTGGCTTTCATATTTTCCCTTTACATTCACTCCTTGTAATGCATGTTACATTTCTTTCTTGCAATGTAATGCTCTGGCTTTCCTATTTCCCCTTTACATTCACTCCTTGTAATGCATGTTATATTTCTGTCTTGAAATGTATTGCTCTGGCTTTCCTATATTCCCTTTACATTCACTCCTTGTAATGCATGTTATATGTCTGTCTTGAAAGGTATTGGTCTGGATTTCCTATTTTCCCTTTACATCCACTCCTTTTAATGTATGTTACATTTCTTTTTTAAAATGTATTGCTCTGGCTTTCCTATATTCCCTTTACATTCACTCCTTGTAATGCATGTAATATGTCTGTCTTGAAATGTATTGCTCTGACTTTCCTATTTTCCCTTTACATCCACTCCTTTTAATGCATGTTACATTTCTTTCTTAAAATGTTTTGCTCTGGCTTCCCTATTTTCCCTTTACATTCACTCCTTTTAATGCATGTTATATTTTTTGCAGCACCAAGTTATTGTATATCTGCTGTGGCTTAGTGGTATGTCATGCAGACTGGTGAGTCCAAGGTGTGTGGTTTGAGAATGACAAGGATATTTTATTTTGCTGCTGAGCAGTACAAGGGCCTTGTCATACAGAGTGACTAAGGCACTTTTAAGCAGTTGTAAGCAGGTTTGCGTGGGTTTGCGCGATGCTTAGCGATGCTTAGCTAAGCGCACACAAGCTCACACTCACGCACTCACGTAAAGCGCTGCCAAACTCTGGGCAACTTTATTTAGCTAGGTAAAGCACTGCTTAAATACTTATATCAAATCAAAATGGTCATATCATACCATTCCACATAACCTGCTGGTAAAGACCCACAGTACAAGATTTGTGTTATGGCATTCCTATTTTCCCTTTACATTCCCTCATAGTAATGCATGATATATTTATTACAGCACCAAGTTATTGTATATCTGCTGTGGCTCAGTGGTAATTCATGCAGTCTAGTGTGTCCAAGGTCCGGGGTTTGAGACTGACAGGGGTATTTTATTTTGCTGATGAGCAGACTACAGGCCTTGTCATACAGAGTGACTAAGGCACTTTTAAGCAGTTGTAAGTGGGTTTGCGCAAGTTTGCGCGACGCTTAGCTATGCTTATCTACACTTAGCTAAGTGCACACAAGCGCATACCTGCTGACTACTGCTTAAAATGCTTACTCCCGCTAACACCCGCGTTCATTTCTTTTAAAGAAAAGAAAATGGGGAAATAGGAAAGTGGTGAAAAAGGGGGCACAAAGAGGGTAGGACAGTAGGAAAACAAGCTCAGGATGTGCAGGAAGGATGTAGGGAAGGCCCATAGCTGCCCAATTCTTTACCAGCAACAGCTGTGCATATGTTAGAAATTTAGAGTGAGATTTGAAACCTTCCACCCCTGAGAGTGGAGTGAGGACAATAAAGTATGTTGTACAGCCAATTGTAATTATCAGTTTACATGTCCAGCAGACATGTGTGCGAAATGGGCAGCTATGTATGGGGCGTAATTTTTTTGCGGGTACAGATTGCCCTTTTTTTATTTTTTTTTCAGGTAAGAGTGGAATGTGAGGTAAAGAAGTAGGAATATTGAGGGAGGTGGGTTGGGGAGGTTAACAGACAAGAGAAACAAGACGCATACAGGGGCAGAGTATGACACATGTAGTGGGTACACACAATTGACGGGGACGGATGTTTGGATATCGCAAGCCCATGAGCCCACAGATGGCAACAGTGGAACTGAGATCCTCACCCATGGGCAGTTACCACTGTGCCTTCACAGCCCAGGCCGAGGTTGTGCTGTGGGCTGGATAGGAGGGGCAGGCACACCCGTGAGTTGCGCCACTCTCGCCTCAAGCTGGCATAGGGGATCAGTCACGGAATGCCTGATCTCACTACGCACCACAGACTGGACCCTTTGGAGGGTGAGTGGAGGCTCTCCTCCAGCCACGCTTGCAGAGGGGGGGCAAGCCCCATCCCCTGCAGCTCTTCCACCTGAAGGTGGCATAGGGCCACTGGAGGAGGTCCCTGGCTGGGCACTGGTGCCAGGTGCAATTGCCAGCTGAGGTGGGAGAGGTGGGTCTGCTGGGACCTGCCTTCCCAGTTGTCCTATGTTTAGCAGTATTTAATGGCATTTTGGCTTAGTAACAAACAACACCATTCCAAATTAGTTGTAACAGCATGCATTAGTATTCCCATTAACCAAACACACATGAATTCCAAACGTTGAACAGTAAGTATAACATATGCATATTTAGAACAACAGTGGACATTCCAACAGCATGCAGGGTTGATTGGTGGCAACAGGCCATCAGGTTTGGATATGTGAACAGGGCACATGCATCAACGTGCATGCAGATATGTATAAACCAACAGGACAAATGTTCATAGGAATTAATTGTGAATACACATACCCAGTTTGGTGTGGAATGGCATCATTTGTGAACACAACGTAGGGTGGTAAAATATTACGTTAACAACTTAAAATACCTATACATATACTGTACATTCCTACTAGATGCAGATATATTTCCCCTACATGTATTAGTGCAGTTCCCTGTATGTAACCTTAGAAATGTTGGTGATGGAGATGTTACTGCTACATTGATATACATTCCATTTGTATTCATATATGTTCATATATGGCTGTGTTCAGGTAAAGTATCCTGCTACATTTGAACAGTTACGTACAGTTCTAGCAACACACTGACATTTGTGGGATCACAAGCACAAGCTGCTCATGTACCGGATTAACATGTACATACTATACATGAAACAGCTGAGGACTATAAATACTCTTCTGAGATACTGGCATTCCCATCAGCCAGTTTATATGGGCCTAGACAACTGTGGATGTTCAGCATTTCATACCACCATACTATCTCCATAATGCAAGGGTACAACAACATATCCAAAATGTGGGGTGGACACAGTCCAGGTATTGTACTTTATTAAAAACATTTCACTCTTTGGTTGTGGCTGTCTCATTCATTTCATTATGTAGTGCATGCAGTATACCTTTATTCCCGACTTCTTACACCTTTATTGGTAGCTTAAAACTATTTCTCACACTCTCTCGCTTATTTTATATTTACATTTCAGGATGGTACTTCATTCCAGGCTTTATTAACATTTATTACTGGGTTACAACAGTCCTTTCCAGCTGACTCACTTATTTCATATGACAGTATATACAAGGATGTATTCAAGACTTGTCTGTCCTTTATTGATGGATTAGAGCACTCATTTTCAGGCTGAAGCAGTTATCTGATATTACAATACAGGTGGAAACTCTATTTGAGACTTGTTTACTCTTTATTAATGGATTACAATACTCTTTTTCAAGCTGCATCACTTATCTGATCTTAGAATACTAACAGAAGCTTTAGTCTAGGCTTATTTGACCTTTATTACTGGGTTACAACACAACTCTTTTACAGGCTGTCTCACTTATATTCTATAATAATACCAGCTGAATAATTACTAACCTGCCTGGTGGTGCAGCCTTAACAGCCTATCAGCATAGGCTTGCCAATTCGCGGAACGAACACCTGCAGCTGTAATATAAATGAAGGGATATTGGAACATACCTATCCATACTATAGGCTAGGATAGCATTTCTTACATACTTAATTACATGGATACTTACTCAGTAGTGGGGCATTGGGCATATGACGGGCCTCCTGGATCCATCGGTTCAGTTGGTCCTCCTTTTGACGCTTCAGGTCCGCATGGTGGTGACGGACCTGCTCACCAGTCCTGGGAATGCCTGTGCTAACTGGTTCCATGCCTCTGCCTTGTATGTTCCCCACTGAACCTGGCCCTGCATGAGTCGGCCTTCATGTTGGTGGACTAGGAGCCAAACCATATATTTAGACTCCTCAATGCTCCACCTTTGCACTCTAAAGCGATTACCCTCTCTGATGCCTGCCATCCTGACTGCAAGTGGGTACCACAATCAGTTATGGCGAGTATTCCCGCCTATGGGGCTTAAATATGCCGCATTTCCCGCACTTTTTTGTGATTGGTCATTTTTGAGAATTCTAAGCTGACTGCAGACCTGCTTAGTAATGGTTAATCTACCATTTCTATGTATATGTATGCTAATAGTGGCTGCTTCTTCTAAGCTGTCATGGCTTAGTAGTTCTGTGTTTGTTTATGATGCACAGGGTCCTGGGTTCGAACCTTGACACTCTTTTATTTTAATACTGTCTAGACAGGCTAGGGGATGTGGCTGCATTTAAGCAACCTAGCTCTATGTTGCTCCCCGGTGTCCTACGGTGCCCTGGTTGGCACGGTGCACACGTCCGCGCAAACACATTGCACTGGGTAAAGCGCTTTTAAACTTTGGGCAACTCTATTGTGCTGGGTAAAGCGCTATTAAACTATGGGCACCTCTGTTTAGCTGGGTAAAGCTCTATTAAACTATGGGTACCTCTGTTTAGCTGGGTAAAGTGCTATTAAACTATGGGCACCTCTGTTTAACTAGGTAAAGCACTGCTTAACAGCAAGTTATTATATATCTGGATCCTTTAAAAATATATATTTTGTTCACTGATACATTGGCCATTAAACTGCGTTTAATTAAATTTTAATCACATATGTCTGGTATTATTTCAAATACTGATTTAAAACATAAATAAGAAGGGGAGTGGTGGGACTCGAACCATGAATGCCTCCTCTTTGTGCATACGCTCTACCATTACGCTATTGCAATTTGGACTAATTTGCATAAGTAGTTCTTATATGCTCTTCAATGTCACAATTGCTAACTGTGGTTAAGCAATGGGCACACCCGCGCAAACAAGTGCAAATACGGGCAGATATATTGTGGATTTAAAAAAATATATTTATTTGTTACGTTTTATAACTGTGATGGGGGTTTACAGTGTCAGGGAGTGTGGTGTTGGGTGCAAGTACATTTGAGCGAACTCGCTCTTGTCTGTTGACACTATGCTTTTTAAAACCTTGCAGGGGCGTGGACTTTTAGACTGCTCGGCAGTCGGACACGCCCCCTGCTTTCCGACTCAGTCTGTGTAAGAGTTACGGATGAGTCAGCATGCCCTCATGAATATTCATGGCACGCTGACGTCAATCCGTTCAACTGCAGCCTCCGAGTAAGACTTATTAAGTCTTACATGGAGGATTAGTGAATCCGGGGGGCTATCAAGAACTTGAGATAACACCAAGGGGTCTAAGAGCCTTTAAGAATCTGTCTACTCCATTTGACCTTAGTGTGGAGGAGGAAAAGGCCTTTTGTGACAGATGGATTAAGGCAGCACATAAATGTAGCATGGAATGGGTGGGCATCCTTATAGAAAGGGATGCGTTGAAAAGGGACAAACTTAAAAATGAAGTTCAAAAAATATGTGCTGACATTGTAAACAGTAACAACAATGAGTCGCTTGATACATTTTTGCATGGTATAAAAGATAAATTGGTAATGTATGAGAAGGAACTGGTTAGTAGAAAGAAAAATAAACTTAATAGAGACTTAAGAGACTATGAACATAAAAAGGCATTCATTATCACTACAAATCAACAAACGACACGTCATTGGGTGAGGTTCAGCAAGGATCAGGAAGTGAGATCAGTCCAACACTGCTATACTTCTACGGAGAGTGTAGCGTCTTCTACTGAAGGAGAATATGAAGATAATTGTGAATATCCAGTGCTGCCTAAACCGAAGGATGGTGATAACTTTAAATTAACTTTTTGTGAACAACAGGGCTCCCATTATTAGGGCAAGAAAAGAACTTGGTATAGACAGGACTATCAGAGAGAACAAGGGTTTGACCCACATTCCAATAAAAGAGGTAAATGGACATATTGAATGTAGTGTGGAAACTGATGATTATATTGTGAATTTGTCGCAATATGTATTAAGTAAAACTGAAAAATGTGTCTTAAATAGGGGCTTGAAGTTTATTCCAACTGCCCTGCCAAGATTGTATGAGTTAAAAAGTGATATATTTAAGTTCATTAGAAAATTGCATTTACGTGATTTTTTTCAAGTGAAAAATGTTGGAATGAAAATGAGAATGGTGCTGATAGTGAAGATCTGGAGACTAGTAATGATAGCTTTTACTCAGGTAATTCTGAAATGAGTAAGAAAGAAAATGCTTATTGCTGTTTTGATACTAGTAAAATGGAATACAAAGTAATTTTATTCCACCGTTTAGGAATGAAAATATTCAACAATTATATCATATGTTAAATTATGCAATTGAAAATGAATATTATAATTTATGAAGAAAGAAAAGGAATATAATATAAGTAAACAAGAATGGCTATGTTTAAAGAAATTGTGTGATAACTGTGAGCTGGTATTTAAACCAGCGGATAAAGGGGGAAAGTTGGTTATTATGAATTATAGGCAGTATTGGGATATGTGTAATCGACATCTAAGTAATGAAATTGTATATAAGAAAATACATAAGGATGTATATGAGAAAGCTGTATGTGAGTTTGATGAACTTATATCAAAAGGGGTTGTGCTGAAATATTTTACAACTGTTGACAAGGAAAGAAAACTTTGTAGAAAAGGATGTACTATGGCAAAGTTTTTTTGTCTGCCTAAAATTCATAAGAATATAACTACCCCACCTGTAAGACCAATAGTTTCAGCTTGCAATTATTTTACAAAAAATCTAGCTCATTTTTTTGCATGGCTATTTTGTGAATGAGGTTGTAAAGCTACCATCTTATATAAAAGACTCATTTGACCTCTTAGAAAAATTAAAAGGGGTAGTATGAGAAGAAGACATGTACTTTATAGTAATAGACGTGGTGAGTCTTTATACAAATATCAAACATAGTTGTGGATTAGAAGCCCTGGAATTTTTTCTAGGGAACAGTCCTAGAATGGAATATATTAAAGAACTTACTTTATTTTGTCTAGAGAACAACATGTTTGAATTTGATAAAATGTTATATAAACAAATGAAGGGAACAGCAATGGGGGCAGTGTTCACTCCCATGTATGCTAATCTCTTTATGGGTTATTATGAAAATGTATATGTATATCGTAATAACTTTTATAGAAGCCGTATTGAAACATCATAGATTTATAGATGATCTAATTTTTATGTGTAAAGGTGGGTTTGACAAAGTGGAAGAATTTATAAAGGATTTGTAAAAGAATAAGTTTGACCTAAGATTTGATGGTCTACAGAAAGGGACTAAGGTCAACTTTCTGGATGTTCTTTTGGAAGGTAAGGATAGGGGATGGATAAGAATGGAGGTCCACAGAAAATTTGAAACTCAGGATCCTATTTTATTTGTAACAAGTTGTCATCCTATACATACTATTAACTCAATTCCATATGGCGAATTTATGAGGGTTATTAGGTTATGTAATAATGTGGAAGATGTGAATAATTAAATAAAAATGTGACAGAAATGTTTTAAAAGAGAGGATATAGTGTAGAACAAATAAATACAGGATTAGAGAAATTGAGGGTAAATAATCATAAGAATGGTAATAATAATAGAAATGTTAAAAATAAACCTTATGGTAAAGTTAAGGAAGATATCTATTTTATATCTAAATATACACCTTTTTCTGAAAAGTTAGAGGATATAGTGAAGTATTATTGGCAGATGATAAAAAAAAAAGAACGTGTTAAAAAATTTGAATTTAAAATTTACTTATAGTAATGGAAGAAGTATAAGGGATTTATTGGTACATGGTACTCTAAGAAGACCAGAAATTTTGGACTTAAAGGATATAACAGAAAAAGATAATTTTCCATGTGGGAATTGTGCGGTATGCCAATTTATTGTTAGAACGTTTTATAAAATTAATGGTAGAAAATATCAGGAACATGGTAATTTTAGATGTAACACTGCAGGTATTATATATGGGCTGAGGTGCCCATGAAACAAATATTATATAGGTGAAAGCAAGAGAAATTTTTCAGTGAGACTCAAAGAGCATGTGAGGGATATAAAAAAAGGTAGGTTAGTTAACCCAGTGGCGGAACATTTTTATAAATTTCATGAGGGGAATCCTCAAGGGTTACAAGCAACAATATTGGAACAGTGTAAGGAAGGTTTTTTAACACCAGAGGGGTTGAAGTATGAATTAAGATGAAAAGAATCTATATTTTAAAATATAATACAGTATATCCAAAAGGCTTAAACAAGGAGTGTAACTGGAAAAGTTTTTTATGATATGTCTTTAAGATGCAATTAGAAATTATTGAAAGATTGTGGGGTGTGTTCTTATTAAATTGTATAAAAGGAAGATATATTTGTGATAAAAAGTGTACTCTGAAAAGGCTGTGAAAGCCGAGGCACTAGAGAAATTAACCTGTGGATTTTATACTGCTGTATGGTGCTGCTACTTTGGTATTGGTGCTTTTTATTAAAAGAAAAAAGAAGGAAGAAAGACTCCTGACAATTCCTCGTGTTATTGATGAAGATTTTGTGGATTTACTGGTCTGACGTTTTTGTGGTAAAAGACAGCTGTTTTGTTCCTTTGAGTGTGGTTTATATATGTAATTTGATAGTCTGTTACAAGCATCAACTGCTGTCTTAGACAACCAATTAGTACACTTTTAATTCCTATAGAATCTTCTACACGTCTGATATTCTTTAGTACTTTTTGATAATCCCAAGCATTCCCAGAAGTTGTCTCTAAATGGCCTATATACCTGAATAAGATCTCCTCTTAAATATCTATGAGACACTGTACAAGTTCAGATATTTTAGTCTTTTCTAACAATTTAAATGTTTACATCCATAGACGCCCTTGGTATATTCCCACTGTCATTTTTCCAGTTTATTTACTCATGCTTGTTTTCTTATATGGTTTCCGTATTGTTATTCCTTACCCAAGTTTGGGTCTAATGTAACTAACAAACAATGACTTCATCATTTTTGATTTCCTGGACTTTATAAATCTTTTCATACACCCTATAGTTCTATAACTATCATTAACCAATTGGTTAATATGATTAGAAAAACTCAAAGCTGCATCTACCCATATACCCAGGTCCTTAAATGAATTTACAGTTTCAATCACTGTGTGCTGTATTATGTCAGTTTATGTCTCCCAAATCTCATATGCTTAGTTTTAGTATTTATCAGCATATTATTCTCATATGCTCAAATGGTAAATTTAGTGAAGTTATTTTGCAGACATGCCCTATCTGTAACACATGTAACACATGTAATCAGTTTACCCAATGTCAAATCATCTGCATGCAGACTGTACAATACCTCAGATAAAAAATATAGGTCTGATAGTTACAATCTAAAAAAGTATGGGCCTAGGACAGAGCCCAATGGGATACCATGACTGTAACCAAGAATTTTACCTGTCCAATTGCTCTATGATACTTGCCACATTATGTTTCTAAGTCAAGCAGCTATCCATTTTATCAAGAGTACATCAATACCCAGTTTTAATTTATTGATCAGCATTTTGTGTATGACCCTGTCAAATGTTGAAGTTAAATCCATATAAATTACATCACAGCAAAGTTTTTCATTCATAGCTGTTCTTATATTGTCATAGAGCACAATATTACAGGTGGTAATATATTTATTTTCAACATATGCATGCTGATATATGGTTTCAAGACACAAACATTTTAATTCTGAGAATAACTTATCTAATATTCCCTTCTCCATTATTTTTCCATAACATGAAAGTAGACTGAAGGGTCTGTATGACTCTATGTTTGTCCTATTCCCCTTTCCTTTAAAGGCAGGTTTAATAAGCGCTTGTCTCCAGTCTTGATGAGTCTCCCCATATTTATATGACCTAATAAAGATAAAACAGTACTGTAAGTTCTTGCTGAAGTATTAACAGGTCATTACTACTAATTCAGTTTTCGCCCTGTGCTTTATTTGGATCCAGTTTGCATAGTTCTTTTTCAATATAATGTAATTTGATTTCAGTATCTGAAGTTACCTAGCTGTCACTAGGACAACATATAACCCCATTTGTAGAGCCAAACTATTTTGCATACGATTTTTAAAATATATATCTAAAATCTGTTGTGTCTGATAATACATTTTAGAATCTATGCATAGTTTATCAATTTGTATGCCTTTATTCCTTTCACATCTTATGTATATTATATGTTTTTCTATAATGCTCAATATTGTTACTTACATTTTCTTCCAATTTCTCTTGATCTTGTCTCACAATATGTTTGCCCAGCTTGTTTATTTCAGTTTTTAAAGTTGTAGTTTGACCTCTTTTCCATTTCCTCCCTGTAGCTCCTCTCCAATGATGAGGGCAGCCACGGTGGTGCAGCGGTTAGCATTGCCGCCTCACAGCAAGAGGTTCTCCGGTTCGATCCTCGGCTGGGGTACCTACTGTGCGGAGTCTGCATGTCCTCCCTGTGGTCGTGTGGGTTTCCTCCGGGTGCTCCGGTTTCCTCCCACATCCATAGGTTCATAGGTTCGTACTAGTCTATCTGCCCTAAGGCATTTATAAGCCTAGCCAGAGTGTATGTGGCTTACACCACCCCTTAGGATGAGAATACTACACCCTTTTAGGGTTTAGTTTACTATGCCTCTGTCTAGTAGTGACACAGAGATGACCCCCAGGGTAAACCTACGATCTCCCATCCACTCTTTGAGATTTCTCTTGAATAGAGTCAGTGAGGGGCTCTGCCTAACATGGACTGGGATTCTGTTCCAGAGTGTAGGGAGCCTCTGGGTTATGAATCTGTCCCTCCAGCACGTCCTATTTATTTCTGTGTTGAGGTTTAAGTCACTTGTTCTCGTGGCTCTGATGGATTTGGATTTTCTGAGTTGGAGCATGTCCATTAATTCAGGATTGGACATGGCCTTGTACGTCAGGCACAGATCACCTCTGAGTAGGCGGTATGCGACTGAATAGAGCTGGAGTTTTTCAGTCGGGCAGCATATGACATATGTTTAAGACCCTTTATCCTCTTGGTGAGGAACTTTTGGGGTCTTTCCAACTGCTGCAGGTGTCGGGTGAGATACATCCCAAATGGGGCATTGTACTCAATCATTGGCCTGATAAGAGAAGAGTACAGGGCACAATGGCCTCTCTTGATCTAGATGTGAAACCCTTCATGATAAGGTGGGCAATATAGAAGGTCTTCCTAACCACTTTGGCAATGTGAGTGTCAAATGAGAGGTTACTGTCAACCTGGGTCCCTAGGTCCCTGATTACCTCTTCCGTACTTAATGGATTACCACCTATGTGGTAATTTGTCGGTACCTTGTTTTTCCCAAAGGGTATGACTATACATTTTTGGCGTTCAGCTTAAGGCCATGGCTCTGGCACCAATTATCCATTTCTATGAGGCCTCTCTGAAGGATGTTTGTGTCCGCTGGAGTATCAATTATGGCACCCAGTTTGCAGTCATCTGCGAACTTTGTCAGCCACAATCCTCCTATGTTTGCCTGTACCTCGGAAAAATAAATGCTGAACAAGAGGGGTCCCAGGACTGAGCCCTGTGGGACACCACTTGTGACTGGCTTAGAGTCTGACATAGCTCCAGCAACTCTGACCCTGTGGGTTCTGTCCTTGAGCCAGTTTGCAACCCATCTTGTGACATATGGGTTTACATTTAAGCTGGTGAGTTTGTCTATGATGCCCGAGTGGGGTATTGTGTCAAAGGCTTTTGCAAGGTCAAGGTAAACTGTGTGAACTGCCTTACCCTCATCAATGGCCTTAGTGACTGTTTCAAAAAAGTCGACCAAGTTCAAAAGGCAGGATCTGCCCTTGACAAAGCCAAATTGGGTAGGACCCAATGTCTGTAGGTCCCCAATGTCTTTGTTTATGAGTTCCATAATGATCCTCTCCATAGCTTTGCAGACCAGGCTCGTCAAGCTTATGGGGCGGTAATTTCCAGGGTCCGTAGAAGCACCGCCTTTGTGAAGTGGGACCACTGTTGCCGTACGCAACTCTTTGGGTATGTATCCTGTAGTAAGGCTAAGATTAAACAGCAGCCTTATGTGTGGGTTTAGTTCCTCTTGGAGTTCATGTAGCACACAGCCCGGAACACCATCCAGTCCCATTGATGCTGTGTTTTTAGCTTTAGAGAGGGCAGCTCTCACCTGGGCATCTGAGATGTTAGGGAGGCTACACTCTGCTGGGATAGTTATTTCTCCTTTTGGGGGGAGGAGAAATTTGCACTGAACCTGTCTGCCAGAATGTTGGCAATGTCAGTGGGTTCAGTGTATTTTGTGTCATTTTGGACTAACTCTGAGCATATCTGGGAGTTTCCACCCAGGTTTCTAACATAGCTAAAGAAGGCCTTGTGATTGTCTTTTGTGTCTTTTGCGATTTTTCTCTCAAAGTTGGCCTTGGATGATTTTATGAGTGATCGTAGTTTTTTGCTAGTACTGATCAGAGACGCCTTCCCTTTTAGGGATTTTGCTCTGTCATGTAGTAGCTTCCTCCTCCTGTTGTAAAGTTTGTTTATGGCTGGGGTCCACCAGACCGGGCCTGCCTTTGGGGAATGGGTCTTGGTTTTATTTGGGATTGCATGATCCATGCATTCTTGAAGGTGCCCATAGAAGGCATTTGCAAAGGATTCAGCAGTGTGGGTTGTGGCTTCCACTGGCCCAGGGGCCTTGAAGGATACCACTTCAGTCTTAAGAAGTGTGAAGTTTGCTTTTGAGAAGTTCTTCACTGTGGTCTTTTGTGCAGGGGTGGGGCGGGATGTGGATTTCCAGTGAGATTAATTTATGGTCTGATCTTACCAAAGAGGGATATACTTCCGGTGTGGAGCATTTTGTCCCCATGTTTGTGATGATCAGGTCTAGTATATTGTCTCCTCTTGTGGGAATGGTGACTGGTTGTTCCATTGCATTTGAGTTTATGAATTCTAGGAACCTTTGGGCTAGGGTGTTGGGGCTTGAGTAATGTTCCCAGTCTATGTTTGGGTAGTTGAAGTCTCCCAAAATGATGGTATTTGGAGAGACATTCATACTCTCCAGTGTCTTCAGGAAGGCTGTGTGGGGTTCCTGAGTTTGAGAGGGTGGTCTGTAGCATGCTACAAACTGTAAGGAAGTTTTACCTATGGTTAGTTGCACCTGGATAGTCTCCGATGCTTCGTGCGTTGCCACTAACCTGAAGGTGTGGGTATCTGATGAAAATGGATACTCCCCCTCCTTTTGTGGTTTGGTCCAAGTTTTGGGGCAGGAAAGCATGATATGAGGTAAAACCTGATAGTGCTGGGGTGCTCTCAGGAGCCTTGAACCAGGTTTCAGTCACCGCACAGACATCGATGTTCTCCATACTGAGGAGGGCTTCGAGGGCGTGCATCTTGAGGTTTAGACTTCTGGCATTGAGCAGCATTACCCTTAGTTTTTTTCCACTTGTGTTTTCTAGGGAGGTAGGTTTGTCATTTGAGCCTTGCCTAAAAAGGCACTATGGGGTGGCAAGAGCCTTGGCCAATATCCGGAAGCCCAGGGGTGACAGGTGCAAGCCATCCCTTGCAAAGCAGCGTGGCTTGTCAAGCATGTCATCCCAAGCAGACAGACATTGGATCCCCTTAGAATGACACCAGTAATTAAGCCAATTGTTAAAACTGATTATTTTGTCTTTGTACTGTGGCATCATTCTTGGTGAGGGTAAGATGCTGCTCAGGGTCAGGGTCATACCGGCCTGGGCTACATAATCAGAGAGCTCCTCTATGTCTCTTTTCATGTAGTCCAGGGAGGTACATCTCAGGTCATTCACACCGGCATGTACAATGACTGAGTCATATTTGTACTTGCTGTGGAGTGACCTGAGTGCTTGTGTTATGTGGCAGATTCTAGCTCCCGACAGGCAGCTTACTGTGACCTTTTCCTTGTTCAGTCTGGTGAGCGGGATGTCAGTGTGTCTGACTATGGAGTCACCTATTAACTGGCATGTTGTTTGGCCTTAAGGGCTGTGACTGTTTAGCACACTGACTTTGTGAACTATGTGTTGCATGTACTATGTCTTGAGGTGGTGGTTGCTTGGGTGTCTGCTTTGGAGGCCTCTGTTGTTTTGGTAGATTTTTAATCAGCACCTCTGAGTATGTTTTTGTGTGTTTATGTGTTTGGTTTGCTGTTGTGATAGTTCTATGTGAGACTGGGTTTGTGGTGTGCGTGGTTACCTTCTCCTCCTGACTGGTCTTGCCAGTACTGAATTGAGAGCTCAGCCTCCAGTTTGGCTATATAGTTGCATCTCTCGCATATATTTGTATTTGTTGGGAGGAGGAGAGGGTTGTCTGTGTACATGAGGCAATTGTAACATTGCCTCAAGATTCCCAGATTCACCAGCTGAACAGGAGAGGACGCCAGCAACTGACCCTTCGACATGCTAGAAATAGTGAAAAAGATTGCTGTGTAACTGAGTCAGAAAGGACCTATAGAGAGATGTGTACTCAACAGAATTTAGGTGAATGAAGTACTTTCTTTTGTTTAAGAGTGCTTTACCTGTATAAAAATGCTTTAGGAGCAAGTGCTGAGCTTTTCAGATAGAGTATAGGCTGTTTAGATTGCAAGTAGAACAGTTCTAATGGAAAAATTGAAGAGCAGACTTGGCGGAGCCAGAAAAAGTTTAACCTTGTTTAACCAAAGACATGCTCTAGGTGGATTGGTCACTCTAAATTGGCCGTAGGCATGAGTGCATGCATGTGTGTACCTTCTGTGGAAGGTTGGGTGCCGGGCTGGCAACTTGACACCATAAAACTCTACTGCCAATCATGAGCAGACAGGTGATCTGCTGTGGCGACTACTAACCAGGAAAAGCCAAAAGAAGAAGCTCCTCTCCAATGATTCATTCCTTGAGAAGACCTTGAGTGTAATCACGTCTGATATGAAACAGTCATTGTCTCCTCCCCCAGAAACATCACAATGAGTATCTATAAAAGATGATGGAGGAAACATTAGTCATCCTACTCATGAAGCCTATGATCAAAGATGCTATATTTATAGCCTGGAATCATTTGTATACTATGATTCAAAGAAAATGTATGCCTCCCATAACTCCCCAACTATGTACATTGAAATTCTATCTAATCATCTTAGACCTAACACCAATCTAACTTTAGCAATCCAACATGAGCTTCAAAGACTGCAGCAAAGATCCAGCTTTCCTCCTCATAAAGAATCTAAAGTTTCTGGATATCATGGTAAAAAGAGAACTTCTTTGTCCACATTGGGCTTAGTGTCATTTGTCTAGAATCCAGTCCTTCATATTGAAACACTGGAAAAGATTTCTGTCTGAATTCTGAATCAAGGAGGAGCTGTCTTTAACATAGTTTCTGTGTTGTAATTCCAGGTGGTCCACAGGAATTTTGATTGTGCTGACACTATGCCTAGAGTAGCAGGCTTTTGGCATGCAACTGCAAACATAGACAACTGGATCTTTCCTCCTCTTTTAAGGACAAGTTCACACAATGTTTCCTGAATCCTGACTTCTCTGGTAGAGAGACAATCTCCTTAGGTAAGACTCTTAGAACTGTTTTGATAACTAAGGAGACTCTCTATGATTTTATGACCCCCTTTGATTTTTATTGACCGATCATGTTTCCTAGGCAGAAGACCCCATATACTATGAGGAAGGTTGCAAAGAACCAGGCAATCTTGCAGTCTCTACCCCACTCCCCATTTCAGCTAAAGCTACCAAAAGAGTGGCTGAGCTTGTGCAGCTTTTCCACTTTATGCTAAGGTGTGGAGTGCCCAATTCAGGGCAATTCTACACACTTGCCTTGGCTTAGCAAACCAGTAAATGTTCATGTTGGGTTCTGGGCATTATTAATTATGGTGCATTTTAGATTGTCCCACACAAAGAACTTTGCAGAGAGTTGATGCTGTCTCCAGTGAGCCCCAAGGACACGCACAAACTTTATTTATCAAAGGGACCATTTTGATAAGTGAGAGGACAATTGTATAGCAACAGCATTATGTTGATGAGTTATGTGTCAAGTCTGCCCATTATTAGCCCCATGCTAATTTTTCTAAGCAATTTAATACATTTTCAAATGTGTTATCTGCTTCGGAGGATCAACTTAAACAACATAAACTAAATAAATACAAATGGGACCTTAATGATTTCAAGAGCAACAGACACTTTTCCTTGAAAGAATTTCTAAAAGTGGTTTATTTTACCAAAATGGGTGAACCTGCACAAGGTAATCATTCTAAGCAACAATGTAATTGTAAACATTTGTCTTATAACTATATTTATATAATTCAATGGCTAAAAAATGGAACTCTCTCCCCACTAGCATACAAAACACATCGTCTAAAGCCTCCTTTAAAAACCTCATTAGGCAACATCTCAAGCAAAGTTGGCAGTGCCATGATTGCTCTCCAGGCTAGTGAAAGCGGATAAGGTATTTGATAATAGTTTTCACTCTTACTCACAAACACTGGCTAATCTACAATGTATGTACGGTACCTGTGTACTATGTATGTATTCTACCTATGTTCCAAATTTCAGCTGTACACCACAAATCTATTAATTACCTTTATTTTTAAATTAATATTTTTTTGTTTGTTCTCTTCACTGTAACTGTTGATGTGCTGCATACCACTGTAAAAACATGTCTATTGTAATTAGTGTGCATACTGATCATGTCTAACTATCTAAATGTATCTGTAATTTTTCTATGTGGAGCTTTTCTCCCCGGGCCTCTGCTGAAAAAGGGCCTTTTTGACTCAGTCAGACACCCCAGGTTAATAAATGTAAAATAAAAAATAAATAAAATAACCATAACAATTTTAAGTCATCAGAGATGTCTCATTTGTCCAGAATAGAAGACATTTTGTCTGTTCCGGAAAGGTTTGCTGTTTCTCCTAATCTAAAAAAGTGCATGACACAGATAAGAGATGGTCTGTTGACTCCAGAAGAATCACTGGGGGTGGTGGTGCTGGTGGTGACAAGTATAGGAACCAATCAAGAAATGTTGTAGCTACTTTAGAGATGAGCAATCCTAAGTGAATGGTCTTAATAATCTAATACAGAATATTTTCAAATTTAGCTTACTGTCTCATGAGTTATCACTATTACATAAAATATTGAATTTTATTCCTACACCAGTATTTGAATTACAGTTAGTGCAATATGTTCATAGGTTCATAGGTTCATAGGTTCATAGGTAGGTACTAGGCTATCTGCCTGAGGGCATTTATAAGCCTAGCCAGAGTGTGTTGGCTTTCGCCGCCCCATTGATTAATTAACTGATCCTCTGTCAAGCAGAGCCAATACAGTGACCCCAGGGGTGTATTTTCTGTTACCCATCCACTCGTCAAGGTTTCTCTTGAAGAGTGTTAGTGAGGGGCTTTGCCTGATGTAATTTGGAATTTTGTTCCAAAGCATGAGGAGTCTCTGTGACAGGAATCTATCCCTCCAGCATGTTCTATTTATTGTTGTGGTGAGGTTTAGCTCACTAGAACGTGTGGCTCACAGTGACTTGGATTTCTTTAGATGGAGCATGTCCATCAATTCTGAGTTGGACATGGCTTTGTAAGTCAGGCAGAGATCACCTCTGAGTAAGCGATATGCCACTATGTACAGCCGGAGATTTTTCAGTCGGGTGGCATAGGACATATATTTGAGGCCAGTAATCCTCTTGGTGAGGTACTTTTTTGGTCTTTCCAGGTGTTGGAAATGTCTTGTGAGGTACATCCCAAATGGGGCATTGTACTCTATGATGGGTCTAATGAGTGACAAGTAGAGGGGCACTATAACCTCTTTATTTCTAGATGCAAACCCTTTAGTAATTAGATGGGCCACATAGAAAGATTTCCTAACTACTTTGGCAATATGATTGTCAAAGGAGAGATTACTATCTACCTGGGTCCCCAGATCTCTTATTACCTCTTCTGTATTAAGGGGGCTGCCACCTATGTGGTAATTCATGGGTGTTTTGTTTTTCCCAAATGGGATGACTATGCATTTTTTGGCATTTA
Organism: Protopterus annectens; assembly: GCF_019279795.1. Taxonomy (NCBI): domain Eukaryota; kingdom Metazoa; phylum Chordata; order Ceratodontiformes; family Protopteridae; genus Protopterus; species Protopterus annectens. The sequence continues at coordinate 498,078,257 of NC_056736.1, forward strand.
GCTTGAGGCCATAACTTTGACACCAGGTGTCCATCTCAGTAAGGCCCTTTTGGAGGAAGTCCATGTCAGCTGGAGAGTCAGTTATGGCTCCCAGTTTGCAGTCCTCGGTGGACTTGGTTAGCCATAGTCCTCCTGTGTTTGCCTGTACTTCTGAGAAGTATATGCTGAACAGTAGGGGTCCCAGGACTGAGCCTTGTGGGACACCACTTGTGACTGGTTTAGAGTCGGACCTGGAGCCCGCTATTCTTACCATGTGAGTTCTGTCTGTAAGCCAGTTGACAACCCATCTCATGACATAGGGGTTTATGTTCAGTCTGGTGAGTTTTTCTGTAATACCCGAGTGGGGAATGGTGTCGAAAGCCTTGGTGAGGTCAAGGTAGGGTGTGTGAACCACCTTTCCCTCATCTATGGCCTTGGTGACTGTCATGAAGAAGTCAACCAGGTTTAGTAGGCATGATCTGCCCTTAACAAAGACGAACTGGGTCGGATCAAGTGTTTGGAGGTTCCTAATGTCTTTGTTAATGAGGTCCATGATGATGCGCTCCATAGCCTTGCAGACTAGGCTTGTCAGGCTTATGGGGCGATAGTTACCTGGGTCAGATGTGGCCCCTCCTTTGTGGAGAGGAGTAACCATTGCTGTGGGCCATTCTATGGGCACATAGCCAGTGGAGAGGCTGAGGTTGAACAGCGTGTTTAGGTGGGGGGTTAGTTCGTTCTGTAGTGCATGCAAGACGCAGCCTGAGACATCATCTGGTCCCATTGATGCTGTGTTTTTGGCTTTGGAAAGGGCTGTTTTCACCTGTGCATCTGTGATTTTTGGGACACTACACTTTTTCGGTATTGTTGTGGGCCCTTTTGGAGGTGAGAGGGGGGTGAAGTTTGCACTGAATCTATCTGCCAGGATGTTGGCAATATCAGTAGGTTCGGTATATTTTGTGCTATTTTGCACTAGTTCAGTGCATATCTGTGAGTTGCCACTTAGATTCTTAACATAGTTAAAGAAGGCTTTGTGGTTATCTTTTGAATCCTTGGCTATTTTTCTTTCGAAGTTAGCCTTGGATGATTTCATGAGGGACCTTAGTTTCTTATTGATACTGATCAGGGATGTCTTTCCTTCTTGGGATTTGCTTTTTTTCTGAACTAGTTTTCTCCTTCTATTGTATAGCCTGTTTATTGCAGGGGTCCACCAAACTGGTTTCCTTCTCTTGAGGAGTGAGTCTTGGTTTTGCTAGGGATGGCACAATCCATGCATCCTTGTAGATGCTAATAAACTGCATTTGTAAAGGTTTCTGCATTTTGGGCAGTGTTATCCTTTAGCATGGGGGCTTTGAAACTTACCACCTCTGTCTTAAGTAAGGTGAAGTTTGCTTTAGAAAAGTTTATTACTGTGGTTTTCTTAGTTGGGGGTGTTGATGGGGTGTGGACATCCAGAGTGATTAGTTTATGGTCTGATCTAACCAGTGATGGGTTGACCTCCGGTGTGGAACACCTGTCGCCCATGTTGGTGATGACCAGGTCCAATATGTTTTCACCTCTGTTAGGGGAGTTTACCAGCTGATCCAGGGCATTTGAGTTGATGAATTCCAGGAAGCGTTGGGCATGGGAGTTTGTACTCGAGTAGTTTTCCCATTGAATGGTAGGGTACTTGAAATCACCCAATATCAGGGTGTTCAGTAGGACCTTCATGTTTTCCAGTGTCTCCAGAAAGGTGGAGTGGTGGTCCTGGGTCTTGGAGGGTGATCTGTAGCAGGCCACAATTTGCATTGCAGATTTGCCCAATGTTAGTTGCACATGGATGATCTCAGAGGTATCATGCTGTGCCACTAACCTGGAAGTGTAGGCATCCTTAATGAATATGGATACACCCCCTCCTTTTGTGTTTCGGTCTGCAATCTGTGGCCAAAATGTGTGGTATGAGTTGTAGCCCGGTAGTGCTGGGGTGCTCTCTGGAGCCTTGAACCAGGTTTCAGTTACTGCACAGATGTCAACGTTCTCCATACTGAGGAGTGCTTTGAGCACGTGCATTTTGAGATTTAAACTCCTGGCATTGAGTACCATAACCCTTAGTTTTTTGTTAATTGTGGTATTTACGGAGGTGGGTTTGACTTTTGAGCCTGGACTAAAAAAGGCACTATGGGGGCAGCAAGAGCCTTGGCCAGTATTTGAAAGCCTAGGGGTGACAGGTGCAAGTCGTCTCTTGTGAAGCAACATGGCTTGTCGAGCATGTCATCCCAGACTGAGACACTGGATCCCCTTTGAATGACACCAGACACTTAGCCAATTGTTGAAATTGATCATTTTTTCTTTATACTGAGGTATCATTCTTGGTGAGGGCAGGATGCTACTCAGGGTCAGGGTCATACCAGCCTGGGTTGCATGATCAGAGAGCTCTTCCATGTCTCTTTTCATGTAGTCCAGGGAGGTACGTCTCAGGTCATTCACACCAACATGAACAATGACAAAGTCATATTTGAACTTGTTCTGGAGTGACCTGAGTGCTTGTGTTATGTGGTGGATTCTGGCTCCCGACAGGCAGCTAACAGTAACCTTCTGCTTGTCCAGCTTAGTGAGTGGGACATCGAATTTTTGCAGTTTAATACATTTTAGATTACACTTTAAAGGACAAACTGATGAGATTGTTGACTCCTTCAAATTTAAAACATCCAAATATAATCTACCATATAATAAACGCGTGGCAGTCTTTAAGAAGGCTACTTCGAAAAAAAGTATATCACACACATTAGCAACCACTCTAACAAACTTTATTCATTTCAGAAAACAAACTTCATCTAAATGCATTTGAAGTGATAATTTAACAGTGGAACAGAGACAGAAATTGTATACCTTAGAACATAGTTCTAATATTATTATTGTTAGTATTACTAATAACAAATGCTGATAAGGGGGTTCCATGGTGGTTTGGGATCAAAATGCTTATAATAGGGAAGCCTTATCAAAACATTTAGATACACGGTTCTACCATACAATGGTGTTAGATCCCCCAGTCAAATTTAAGGTAGAAATTGATAATTTTTTGAGTTTAGTGGATGAAGAAAGAATCATATCTATAAAGACTACATGGGATTTCCTGGTTAATGATTCTAAAATGGAGCATTTCTATATGTTACTTACAATATATAAGAACCATAATTGTCCTCCTGGTAGACCAGTTGTGTATGGTAAGGACTCTTTAATAGAACCTTTGTCTAGTTTTTTAACATGTATTTAAAGCCTATACTCTCCCTTTTAAGATCACATATACAATTGTATTATTTATTTAACATTTGTTTACTGGGAAAGTCCGACTAGGAACGAGTCAATTTTCAGTGGAGGCCCAGAGAGAAATGCTCCAGACGCATGTCTTTGTAATGTGGGAGAAAACCTGTGCACCCAGAGAAAACCCACACAAGTGGAGGGAGGACATGCAGACTTTGCACAGAAGGAACTCCAGCCAAGAATCAAACCAGAGAACCTCTTGGTATGAGGTGAAAATGCAAGCTGCTGCATCACTGTTCCATCCAAAAAAGGACACTACATAATTTCTTCAGATATTACAAGATTGTCAAACGGAAAAGGATTGGTTTATGGTCACATTGGCAGTTTAGCTGTTATACAATTATACCACATTAGGCTGACCTGCAAGCTGACGATTATTGGTTGACCAGAGCAAGTTTTACCCACCCAGTTTCAATACATTTCTATTATGTTTGACTGAGCATGTGCTATCTAAGAATGTTTTTTTCAATGTGACTGTTTTTTTATAAACTAAGGAAACAACACTGGGGAACCTTTTTTGCCTGGATTTATACTAATCTGTCCATGAGTTATGTAGTGAGATTTTTTTTTTATTTATGATGCCTTCCACAATATTTTTCTCTAAGCTATGGATATATGGATATTTGTCAGGCTATGTAGATATTTGGATGATTGTTGGCTGATGTGAACCTCTGATATTTTAAACCTAAAATAGTTTTTGTTTTATCTTAATGAGAACAAATTGGATCTAACTTTCAGTGCCAAATAACATCAACACAGTATTCCCTTTTTGAATGTGAGAAGGACCACGATGGATGAAGGTACCATTTAGACTTTTTTATAAAGGAAGACATTCCATAAAAGGCTTGATGAAGCTTGATAGCGAAAGCGCTTGCCACTTGTGTACCTGAATAAAACTGCTACTTTGTGTTTTAAATCGAGAGTGAATTTATACTTCATTTGGATTTGATATTCCAGGAACCAGGGTCTGAAGAGACGTGACTGCTTTTTATGCTGTTTATTTGCTGACTGCCTGGGGTGACTGCGAGCTAGTTTCTGATTTTATTTTTATGAACTGGCTTTTTCTGCTCGCAGTCTTTAACCAATACATGGTATTTTTGTTTATAATTTTCGTTTGTCTAAAATAGTTTTTGTTTTATCTTAATGAGAACAAATTGGATCTAACTTTCACTGCCAAATAACATCAACACAGTAATCCCTTTTTGAATGTGAGAAGGACCACGATGGATGAAGGTACCATTTAGACTTTTTTATAAAGGAAGACATTCCATAAAACTTCTTTATTAGATGTGAAATTAGAATTAAGTACACTTGTGCAGAGGTAGATGATTTTGAGGCCCAGGTGGATGATTTGTTATAAAGGTTTTTGTCAAGAAGCTATGATAAGAAGTGTACCTTGAATGCTAGAAATTTGGCTAATGAAAAAAACAGCAATCTATTATGTTACAACCCCACAAGACTAATACTGATTTTAATATTCCTATACATAATACTGTTGGTTCTAATATGCAATATTTTCACAGTTTGGTTGATATATACTGTGATATTTTGATAGCTGATAATGAAGTTGCTAAAGTTCTACCTGGCACATATATATTCATGTGTAGAAGAGGTTGTGCTATTCTACAAATTTTAAATGGACACACTGTTTTGGATATTAGGCTCCAACAAATAGCCATTGATGGTCAAATTTTGTGTGGATGTAATCTTTGTGGACATTATTCATTTTGCACCTATTTCTTTAAGTCCAGGGAATTTTCTTCTGTCACTGCCAGATATATTTATAATATTAATCAATTAATAACTTGTAATACTGACTGAATTATTTATTTAGCAATGTGTACATATTCAGTAGTTTATGTAGACAAACTGTCCAGATGTTTTAGAAATCACATTAGTGTATATCTAAGTGATATATAAACATAAACTGAAATATAAACTGTTTTTAGATTCATAGGTATTGAAAGAAATTTAACAACTTTCACCTAATAAATGTGGTTGGTAGATTTTATAAGCTAGAAAGGAAAGGCTTTGGATCATTTTATTAGGTGACATATTTTTCCAGGATTAAATGAACAATGATAAAGACGTGATTTAATTATAACAGTTTTCCTGTTTCTTGTTGCTTATTGTTTTTTGCAGTGCTTGTAAATTTAAATGGTGTTTACATAAGCTTTTGTTTCACTATGGGTGTTTTAAGAAACACCTTATGGGATTCTTATCTTTTTGGTGATGTTCCTGTTTGCTGGATTGCAGATTTATATTTCCATTAAGATTATCTCATTTTCAGAATGATGCCAGGTATTATAGTTTTATAGTATCTTAGTTCTTTGGTTTCTTAGTTCTTTGGGAGAAAGGAAACATCCATTCTATTCTGGACCTTATTGACTGCAGTGAGCACTTCCATTACATTAAGTTCTACATGGTGACTCTCCAGATGGTGGTGTCACTTCTATTAGAAGTTGCACAGCTGGTGTCACTCTTCAGTATGGACACTTTCATGCTCATTAATGCCTGGGGATTACACAGGCTCATCCTTTGATTGTGTCATTCTAGTTGTGCACAACGTTTAATATAAAGTGATGTTGTTCAATCTATCCTCTCTTTCAAGAGAGCTTAGTTGTGGCAGAAGAGGCCCTGACTCTCAACTTTTTGTTGAAGAAATCTGGACAAAGCCAAAAATAATGGGTGGACAATGGCTCAAATATAAGGACACTTTTTAAATATTGCTATATTTCACATAAAACATTAGTAAAATAACAGGTTTTGCATCAATATACATTTTCCTAACAATGTGAAGTATGAAACTTCAATGTCTGGTATTTATTGATTGACTATAATTTATTTATTTATGCATTTTATTTATTTACCATTTGTTTACTGGGAAAGTCTGACTTGGAACACAGTCAATTTCCAATGGAGGCTCAGGGAGAAATGCCTTAGATGCATATCTTTGTAATCCTCAATGATTTACCGGAAAATCAACTATTTCACAAGGGTCAGGGAAAGTTCAGGGGCATTCTGCACAATCAGGAAGAGCTGAGAGGTATGCTTCAAAGTAAAATGACATGCTTTATTCCATTGTATAAATAACTTGTCTCTGTCAGCCATTTCAAGAAACTCCCTGGTAGTGTTGTCAGATTGGACACTCCCAAGAGGGAAAGCCTTAAGGTGCTCTCCAAACTTTAAGAAACCCTCTGTGAGCCTGACTCAGAGAGGTGCCATTTTGAGGGCAGAGATGAACATTCTTCATTGTTGGTTATCCAAGAGATTGGAGATTACATTTGCGGATCATCAAGGCATCATTGATCTTGTAATATCATTCACATGCCTGGGATGTTGGTGATTCATTATCAGGTGAGATATCGCTGGACACTGAGTCACCCAGCTTCTGAGTAATGGACTGTCTGTCTTCTGCAGCACTGCCAGTGTGAGGATCTCAACATATATTCACTAGTTTGCAAGGGTAATGGATACCCTTGTGGGTCCTTGGCAATTAGCTGTAAAGTATGTGCATTAGTTATTTCCCTCAAATTGCTGGAGGGGATCTAAGACAATGCCATTTTTCTGAGGTTAGACAAGTAGGTTGTGGTATTTTACATAAACAGGATTTCATTTTAGGCATATAGTTTAGAAGAAGGTAGAGATAAGGAAAGAGTCCAACTGGGCATTCCTAGACTTGGAGAAAGCATATGACAAAGTCCTATGAAAGCCTACTTTGGCAGTCCTGCAGTAGTTTAAAGTCCCAAAAACATTGACAACATTAGCACAGGGTATGTACAAGGACCCAGTGACTCAAGTAGAAACAGCATTCAGTTTCACAGAGGGGTTCCCAGTGAGAGTGGATGGGCATCAGGGTTCAGTTCTGATCCCACTGCTGTTCATACTGGTGATGGACTACATTAGCAAACAGCTCAGAGAGGACAGATTAATAAGGTTGCTGTATGCAGATAATGTGGCATTACAGGCAGACTCTGAGCAAGAATGTCAGCAAAGGATAGGGGAATAGAATGCAAAACTAAAGGCACATGGGATAAAACTGAGTACAGATAAGGCAGTCGTAATTGCAGCAAATGGAGGAAATCTGAAGTAGCTGTGAAATGAGATAGAAGGAAAAATAGTGGAACAGGTTAGTAGATTCAAGTATCTGGTAGGGGTAATTTAAGAAAAGAGAAGTCTGAATGAGGAGGTCAAAGCTAGGATCAGAGGGACTGCAGCCAACAGGCATAGAGTGTCATGTGTAGTGTATGACAGAAGAATGCCAAAGAAGCTGAATAGTAAAATGTACACACCAGTGGTGCAGCCAATACTACTGTATGGTAAAGAAAGCTGGGCAGTAAGGGCAGTTCAACTGAGGAAGGTAGAGGTGATGGAGATGAAGTGCCTGAGGCAGGTGGTGGGATGTATACTATGGACATATGAAGAAATGATGACATTGCAGCAAAAACCAAAGTAGCTTCAATTGCAGAAAATGTCAAAGAGAACTGATTACTGTGGTTTGGGTACATGTGCAGAAAAGCAAAAGACAATCTGGTGAAGAAGATTTTGGACAGACAGGAAGAAGGTAAGATGAAAAAGGGCATCCAGCAAAGAGGTGGATGGATTGTTTGAGAGAAAACATGTGACAGTCAGGCATGAGTGTTGAAGACGGTAAGAGAGTGGCACTGAATAAAGATGGAGACAACTGATGCAACACCCCGATCTCATGGCAAAAATGGAGAAAGGGGGGGGTTGATGATGATGAGTTAGGGTTGAGTGCTCAGGTAGGTAGTACAGGTCTGGTAGTGGGTCTTAGGTATGACCCTATAGCCATTAACATTTCTTGGTAAGTAAATGTTCTGCTGGACTCCCTAAACCACATCTTAACCCTAAAACTGAGAACTCAGAGATGCTGGTTGGCCACGGACATGTGGAGGCAGAGCACTGCAGAGATCATCCTATTTGTCTTCTCAGACAATGTGGTCTTCTTCACTTCTGGTTTGTTAAGCAGAGCAAAGTGGAGTTGAAAGTGGATGTGTTCTCATACCCATGACAGTTAAGATCCTTACATATCTTCTTACCATTGTCTCTGATTATTTGCCTTACCACAAAACATAGAAGCCCAAAGTTCTTTCTTGTCTGCCCTTGGTAGTTATGACTGGAGGCAGGCTGTTAGGTCTTTGATCAGTGCAAGAAAGTGTTGCAGTTTCTCTAATGTGTGACTGCAACCATCTCAGCCACAGAGTTGCCTCCTTTCTCCCTGACCTTCTTTTGAGCAAACCACATACAATGAGGTTTGAAGTAGCTATGCAAGTTCTTTCTAAATAGATTGCTATCTATATTGTTTATTGCTATCAGGTGAAAATATTACTCACTGGAAAATGCTGCTGTAAAAGGCCACCCCACCAGTGGAGTGACATATTCTGGTACTTACTTCATAAATGTCTACATAACTGACATCTGCTCTACAGCCCTGGTCAACAGATCACACCTTCACCAAGCATTATTACTTGGAACATGACTCCAGGAATTGAGCCTTCACTGGAGTTCATTGTCATAGGACAGTCTTTTGAACATCGGCCTTTTGGCATTCTCTTGCTTCAGCCTCCAGGGAGGTTTAAATGTACAACTTCAGATTTTCCTCAGCATTTAACTCTAGAGAAGTAAGGCCCTACTGCTG
>NC_056736.1:498089691-498179691 GCF_019279795.1 Protopterus annectens
GAATGGGACACTGCTACAGTCATCCCTCTCCACAAAGGAGGAGCAAATACAGACCCTGGGAACTATCACCCGATTAGCCTGACATGTCTTATATGCAAAGCTATGGAGCGCATCATCATGGACCTAATAAACAAAGATATAGGGAACCTCCAAACTCTGGATCTCACACAGTTTGGTTTTGTGAAGGGTAGAACATACCTGCTCAACCTGGTCGACTTCTTTGAGTCAGTCACCAGAGCTGTGGATGAAGGCAAGGTGGTTCATACAGCCTACCTTGATCTGGTTAAGGCCTTTGATACCATTCCTCACTCAGGAAACATAGAAAAACTCACTAAGCAAGGCGTCAACCCCTATATCACTAGATGGGTTGCAAACTGGCTCACAGATAGAACCCACAGTGTGAAAGTAGCTGATTCCAAGTCAGACTGTTGAGTAGTCACAAGTGGAGTCCCACAGGGTTCGGTCCTGGATCATCTCCATAGGTTCATAGGTTCATAGGTAGGTACTAGGCTATCGGCCCAAGGGCCTACGTAAGCCTAGCCAGCAAGGTTCCCTGGCTTATGTCACCCAAGAAAGTTATTTTCCTGTGCCACTGTTGAGCAGAGACACAGAAGTGGTCCCCGGAGTGTATTTTCTATTTCCCATCCACTCATCAAGATTTTTCTTGAGGAGTGCTAATGAAGAACTTTGCTTGAGATAGATGGGTAGCCTGTTCCAGTGTATGGGAATTCTCTGGGACAGGAATCTTTCCCTCCTGCATGTCCTGTTTATTGTGGTGACAAGGTTTAGGTCCCTAGAGCGTGTAGCTTGGAGGGATTGGGATTTCTTTAGGTGTAGCATGTCCAACAGCTCTGGGTTTGACATAGCTTTATATGTTAGGCAGAGATCACCTCAGAGTAGGCAATATGCTACGGTGTAAAGCTGGAGTGTAGGGAGTTTGTTTGAGGCCAGTAATCCTCTTTGTGAGGTACTTCTGTGGCCTTTCCAGCTGCTGCAGATGTCTTGTGAGGTACATTCCAAAAGGGGCATTGTACTCTATAATGGGTCTAATGAGTGTCGAGTAGAGGGGAACAATGACCTCCTTCTTCTTGGATGAGAACCCTTTCTTGATGAGGTGTGCCACGTAGAAGGACTTCCTGACTACTGTGGTGATGTGACTATCAAAGGAGAGACTACTGTCCACCTGGGTCCCAAGGTCTCTTATCACGCATTCGGTGTTAAGTAGATTGCTGCCTATGTGGTAGTTCATGGGTACAGAGTTTTACCAAAGGGGATGACACTGCACTTTTTGGCAATGAGCTTGAGGCCATGGCTCTGACACCAGGCATCTGTCTCAGCGAGGCCCTTCTGTAGGATGTCCACATCATTTGGGGACTTGACTATGGCTCTTAGTTTGCAGTCATCTGCGAACTTCATTAGCCAGAGGCCCTCTGTGTTAGCCTGTACTTCAGAGAAGTAGATACCAAACAGGAGAGGTCCCAGGACTGAACCCTGTGGTACTCCACTTGTCACTGCTTTGAGGTCAGATTTGGAGTTTGCAACTTTTACAGTGTGGGTTCTGTCAGTGAGCCAGTTGGCAACCCATCTTGTGACTTAGGGATTTATACCTAGTTTAGTGAGTTTAGCTATAATTCCAGAATTGGGGATGGTGTTGAAAGCCTTGGCAAGGTCAAGTTTGGTACCTTCTTTTCTGAAGTTCAGGCCAACACGAAGGGACTTTGGCTGACAAAGTTTGCAGACAATTGCAAGTTGAGAGCCATAATTAACTCCCCAAGTGATGTTGACATCCTACAGAAAGACCTCACTGAGACCAGTGACTGGTGTCAGAACCATGGACTTAAGCTCAATGCCAAAAAATGTGTTGTCATCCCCTTAGGGAAAAACCCAGTTCCCATGAATTACCACATTGATGGTAGTCCACTGAACACAGAAGGTGTCATAAGAGATCTGGGAACACAGGTTGACAGCAATCTCTCTTTTGACCACCACATTTCCACTGTGGTCAGAAAGTCCTTCTATGTGGCACATCTCATTACTAAGGGTTTTGCATCCAGGAAGAAAGAGGTCATTGTCTCCCTCTACTCTTTCCTCATTAGGCCAATCATCAGGTACAATGCCCCATTTGGCATGCACCTCTCTAGACACTTACAACAACCAAAGAGGCTGGAAAAATACCTCACAAAGAGGATCCTAGGCCTTAAACACTTGTCCCATATGGCCAGACTCAAAAAACTCCAACTATTCTCTGTCTCATATCGCCTACTTAGAGACGATCTCTGCTTGACTTACAAAGCCATGTCTGACCCAGATATGTTAGAAATGCTACATCTAAAGAAATCCCAATCCCTCCACACTACACACTCCAGAGACCTCAACCTCATTACCACAATCAACAGAACAAGCTGGAGGGACAGGTTCATAACCCAGAGACTACCCATGCTATGGAATAGACTTCCCATACATGTCAAGTGGAGCGAAATCTTGATGCGTGGATAGGAAATAGAAAATTCACCGCGGGGATCACTCCAATGGCTCTACTTAACAGAGGCACTGGGAACTAAGGTCAGGTGGCATGATGCCAGGGTAATCCTATCGGCTAGGCTTGTAAAGGCTCCAGGGCCATTAGCCTAGTACACACCTATGAACCTATGAACTTGGCCACCATGGTGAACTTTGCCCTTCCTCCACTGTAATGCAATCTCGTAGTTGGTATGTTTAGTTAGGGGGGTGTGGGGTATGAAGTCCCCCACTTGGAGGGTATTTTCTTATGCTGTTTGTTGTTTTGTCCTGGTGGTTGAATGGTTCCTTTCCTGGGGTTCATTTTCATTGTTCCAGGAGTTCGATATAATGAAGTTTCAAAGAAATCAGGCTTGATGAAGTAAGACTGGATAATTTAAGTATTCAGTGTTATGAAGTTGATCCATAAATATATATATATATATATATATATATATATATATATATATATATATATATATATATGCATATATCTATATTTATAATGAATGACAATGAAAAATCTTTGCAATGGTTTGTTTATTGTTTTATAACTGTATGTGTACCCATGCCACTGTATAATGTTCGATGTTAATAAAGGTGTTAAAAAATATAACCCTAGTGAGGGCTGTTGGCATCAGATATAACAAACAGGTTTATAGGTTCATAGGTTTTTACTAAGCATATGGCCAAATGAAACAATCAAGAAGCTCAGCCATATCACCCAGTACTGGTGGGAAACTAACAGTGCCTCCATTAAGCAGGCTTTCTCCTCATATCCCTGGTGAAAATTTGTATTCACATATTCAAGTCATCCAGCTTAGTTTTAAAGTTTGCTAGGGAAATACTCTGCTTGACAGGTAAGGACAGCCTGTTCCAGAAACAGAGGATGCAGTGGGTTAGGTCTGTCTCATGGCATTTAGTTTTATTGTTGTGATACTGTTGCTTTAGGTCTTTTGAACAAATGTTTTCTTTACTAATTGTTATAGTTAGGTGAACGATTTCAAACAGTGCTGGGTCATTCATAGCACATAAGGCTAAACAATGAGCATCTCCCAGGAGTCAGTATAACAGTGATTAGAGGGACAGAGCTTTTAGTTTATCAGAGGAAATAGTGAGGTCTGTCAAGAAGGTTTAGGTGCTTGGCAAGATACATGCTGAATGGTGCATTATATTCAATGATGTAGCTAATAAGGGATAACAGCAACTCGGAATATCAGATTATTTGTGAAACAGCACTTTGCAATGACTTGCTTATTGTTCCACCACTGTCCTCTTGTACATGGATGACCATCCATCCATTTAGCCTTTGATTTAAAAAGCATATAGTTATATGGGCAACCATTGTAAATGTCAGGACCTGGTAGATCGTGTCCTGAAATATGGAGACTGAATGGCCAAAAGAATGGACCTATATACACCAGGTCCAATATACCATTTATCAGAATATTTCCTTTTCTCTGAGGTACAGTGATATTGGAGTTGGTATATATAAGTTTGGGGGGGTTGCCCCCACATGGAGAGTGCAGGGAGGCTTGCTCCACCCTGCAAAAAGAAGTTTAAAGGATAAGAACGATTTTCAAGATTCTGTGTTTTCTGTCTTTTTTCCTGCTTGTCGGCACTCTGCATTTTGAGTGCTGACAGTGCAATAGGGATGCATGCTTTGTGTTATTGTTGTTTATTTTCTGCATTACAGATTGTGGGTCAGACTGATAGTACAGGGGCTGAATACATTCTTTGCCAGGTGGATGATGCCATAGTGTGAACTACACAGGCAAAACTATACAAATCTACCCCTGTAAGATGGGGACAACAAAGAAAAAAGTAATAGAGTCAGGGATTGCAGGAGAAGAAATCACAACATTTAACTCCCTGCAGAGCTTCATCACAAGTCAGCTAATGTGTTGAGGTCTTATCTACTATTTGTCAATGTGCCACAGACACCAAAGAGTTGTGACATTTTCTTGGGTTTTTTGTACTACTTTTTATCATATGTAGTTTTAATAGACAACTATATTACAAAGCATACAAGGACAGTTTGTCAGTGAACTGTGTGGCTGCTCCAAACAGGATAGAGCTGACATGGCTAAAAAATACCCCAGACCTGTAAAATGCAGGCATTCCCTGGGAGGCCAGAGGACAGCCCTGTTGGGATGTCACCAAAAACTCCTCAGAAAAAATCAGCTATGGCCAGGCAGCATTACCATAGTCATGTATTTGAGCACACGGTGGTGTACAGATTATCTCCTATGTGCAGTTGCCAAGTATGCATGCAAATGTCCTTAGCCTGTGTTCATGTTAAGTCCTGCAGATGATTGGACACAGAATACATACAGTTATACTTCATAATATACTTGTGAGCACCTGTCATGTGTATGACAGATTTCTCTAGTCCTTGCTGTTGTTGCTTCTTCTCAGTTGTCAAAGCAATTGCCTGCCAAGTGTTTCTAAGTAATCAGTGTCACTGGCATGTTATGTATAGCTTTACTGTGCCACATTTGCCAATGCCACAGTTGACATTTGTGCCAGCAGCTTCTCTGTGCTGGATACAATCCTTAGCAAATTTTCTGTGCAGCAAGTTGTTTTGCAGCAACACAGCCATACTTCAGAAAAATAATTGCATTGCAAGCTAAACAAGGACAGTTTACTGTTGATCTCTGTGGACATCTGCAAAGCATGCCCTAAGAAGGAGAGAGCTGGTCTGTCTGAAAAGGTTAAAACTTTGCAAAGTACAAGCCTTTTCTGGGAAGCCAGGAAACAGTCATGCTTAGTGATTGCCATATAGTTCTCAGAAAGCAGCAGGCATGGCAAGGAAACATCACCAGAAACAAGCACTAAAGCACAAAGAGAAGTACTGCAGTGACCTAGTTTATCTGTGTAGTCCCTGACGTGTGCTTGCATTAAGCACTGCATCCACCCCCTTACATACTGTAAAACTGATTACTGCACATATAGTATGCATAGTTATATTGCACCATATAAATGGATGCAGTTGTCCTGTGAATGCTAGACTTCCTCTGTCCTTGTTGTTCCCGCTTCTATTAATTACAAAGGCAATGACCTCCTAAATGTTTCCAAGTGTCTAATGTCACCGGAGCACTGTTGAAACACTGGCATGCCAGTTTAGTCAGTGACATGGCGTAACTGTATTAACACATTGTCTGTGCAAACTACAGTCCTTGGGAGCTTTGTCATGTGACTAGTTGTCTTTTTGCAGTACAGCCACAGTCCATTGTTAGTAAGCAAATAGCCAAATAAGCTATATAATGGGCAAGTATGTATTTTTCATTATGACACTCACTGTATACACTGGTTTATATCATTCTAGTCATACATTCCATTTTTGCCACATACTTTCCAGAAGGAGGGTTAAGATGCAGAATCATGCTGAAAACAAGGTTTTATGTCTTTTTGTCTGGAGGTTTAGTGAAAAAGTATTGCTTTTGAAATGCAAAGTGTTGTTCAATTGTTTGGATGAATTAAGACTTTTTTCATTCTGATCAAGCTTCAGGCATTTTGCAGCCTGAGCTGTCAGCAGATTTATGCATTAAATAATTGGCAGTCAAACTGCAGTATATTGAATTAGTCTACTATCATGTTAATGCAAAGCAATGTATCTGATGATGTTTGGAACCAGTTGGTGTTATTCCAAGCCATCTGTCATTGTAATAGCTACTCTTTTCAGATATAAACTGCTATTTATCCCTACACAAGGGATACTTTAGCAGCTTTTCGTTTTGCATCAGCTAACTAATATGTCAATGGCCTTTGACTTTGAACTTGGATAGAAAATTCCAAAATCACCTGGAATTCAGCAACTTTTGTCTAGAACAGTACTTCAGACTACTAAAAAATAGCACAGCTGTGTAAGTAAACTTACCATAAAAGTAGATGTTCGATTATCACTGGTGCAGTAGCCTTGGATATACTGGCTATATCATGATAAGGATATAACTGCTGACCAATTTCCAAAGTTTCTGAATACCTTCCACATGACCAAACCAGCTGTGTTGGCTGAATATCATGTTTGAGTGCCAAGCCGGTCAGAGCTTTCATGCTAACAGAGAGAAGGAGACTAAAGCCCTGAAAATGGCATTACTAGGACAGCAATAATAGTTGTCCATGTCCTAGCATAAGAAACCCCCCAAAATTAGGGGGGGGGGTGGAGGGAAGGGAATAGCTACTGCAACAGCAATCATTTGAACGTCTACTTTTATGGCAAGTTCACGTACACAACTGTACTATATTTTTTCATATGGATCGCTGCTGCAGTAGTCTTATGTTATTTGTGTAGATTACCACAGCTTAACATAACCAGGAGGAAGAGGAAAGATGAGAGTCCAGTAGCCCCTGGAGAAAGATCCCAGCAAAGACTGTCATAGACCTGAAGAAGATATCTATTTTGTAGTGCTTTATAAAAACATATGCACAAAGGAGCAGGATGTTGCTTCTAGAATACTTCTAGAATCCAACCCTTTCCAAAGAAAAGCCACTGTTAAAGCCAAGGCCTTGGTAGAACGAGCCTTGAGCCACCATGAAATAGTTTTGTTGTGGTTGGAATAGCAAAAGGTAATAGCCTGAGATAATCATTTGGAAATAGTCCGTTTTGACACAAGTTGCCCTTTTTTCTTACATTCATAAGAAAAGACCAAACAGTCAGAGGTTGTGAAAGTTTTATTCTGTCAAGACAGTACCTGAGTTGTCTGTGGACATCCAAGGCATGGAGCATCCTATCTCCCTCTTTTTTTATGCTCTGAAAAGAGGACAGGAAGATGAACAGCCTAGCTTAAAGTAACATTTAATACCACTTTAGGTATAAATGAGGAAATAGTTCTTAAAGAAGCCATATCTTTGTGGAAAATGAGATAAAGCTGACCCATCATAGGAGCCTGCAATTCAGATATTCTTTTTACAGAGGACAGAGCAATAAGTAAGACTACTTTCCATGTCAAGAACCTGAAGTCATACTGATGACTTGGTTCAAATGGAGCAAGAGTTAGTTATTCTAATACCAACATAAGATCCCAAGGAGTAGCCACCTGTATTCTAGGAGGCTTCATATGCAACACCTCTTTCTAAAACATTTTCACGTGAGACTGCATTGAAAGAGGGGAGATCCGTGGGCAGGCATACTGAAATGGCAATCAAATGACCCTAGACTGAGGAGTAAGACAGGCCACAGGAAAACAGATAAAGTAGACGCAAAATACCTGCCATGAATGGGTGCTGGTTCTTTTATTTACACCAGCTAGAAACCCTTTTCCAGTTACTCATAAATGATGTTCTAGTAGCAGGATTTGTTGCCTCTTTTGATACTTGCTGCACATTTTTATGGAAGGTATTAAGATTGTATCATAGTTCCTGGTGGTAATTAATAGTTGTTATGGTTGGGGTGTATTGAATGCTCCTAGTCTTATGTGAGTAGATGCAGTCTGTGAGGAGTTTGCATCAATTACCCATGGCCAAAAGAAGGGAGAATCACTTTTGCCTGGGCCAGTAGGGACTCACCACAAAAATCTTTGGAGAGTCCTTCTGACTTTTCACAATGACCCTGGATAACACTGGAAAGGGTAGAAAAGCATACAGGAAAATTCCTGTTCAAGGAACAGAAAAATCTTCTGGCTTCCAGGTCTTCAAGGGTGGAGCCCTGGAGCAGAATATTACCAAAAATGTATATTTGAGGTATTCACTACAGAAGATTCAAAACTTGGAAGGCCCCTTTAAATTGATTGCATTAGTGAGGGTCTGTCCTAGTCCTGCACAGCTTGCCACACAGTTTTGCTCTGATGATATGTAAGATGCCTATAGACTGAGACTGTGCTGAAAAGGTATATCCCAAAATTACCATGGTTAGTATGCATAGAGAGGAAGAACTGGCTCCTCCTTCCTTGCTTACATACTGCATCACTGTGTTGTAGACTATAAAAATCTGTAAAGGTCCCTGGGACCAAATAAGGAGTTGGAGAACTGAAAACATTTGTAAGTCCCAAGATCTCTTGTGTATTATGCGATTTGGTTTCTCATTTCTGTTCCAAAAACCCTGCACTTTTATCCCCATATATACTGCTCTCCAAGTAAAGTCTGAGTCATCTGTAGTGACTAACTGTTTTGGAGATGAGAGAGATAATGTGAGACCTGGATTCAGAAAAAACATTGTCTCCAGTAAAAAAAAAATAAAAAATCCATATTCACAAACTCCAAATCCTGTGAAATGAAGAATCAGGGGATAAAGATATTGAAAACATAAAGATTACAAGTATCAATGCATTTTTATCATGTAGAGTGTCGCAAAATGTATCATGAGAATCAAAGATGCTATGCGAAGTAGAAGCCTGAGGAATTCCCTAGTTGATTGAATAGTCTAAGTGGAAACTCAGAAATAAATCTAGATACAGATCTACACTTTTCTGTGGAAGAAAAGCTCTTTAAGAAGTGGTGTCTCACAGACACCCCGTGTAAACAGTCCTGTGAGAATAAGACAGTCAAGACAGTGTTATATACTCCTGAAATCCCAGGTTGTGCAGGAGATCCCTTAGCTAAGTTAGAGATTCCTGACACCATGAAAATGAATCTGCAAAGAAAGGCAAATCCCCTAGTGATGGGCACAGCTTTCTGACTAAGCATACTGACATTTTCTGCCTGTTTCCCAGGAACAAAAGGAATGTCTCTCCCTTGCCCCCCAATGGCACTCCAACAGCTGCAAAGGACATGTCTAACACCTGGTCTATGGTGTCTGTAGGGACTACAACAGAGGGACCCAAGGAAAAAGATGAGTTGTCTGACTCACCAGCGTTGGTCCCAGCAGCCACCCACCTGTGGCTGAGGTACTTTATCACCCTGTTGTGGTTGCAAAGGGTTTTATTTTTATTGGCTGAAAGAAAGTAAAACCAGGAACTGGTGGTTTGTGTCATTCCTGGGGAATCCTGGCAGAAACAGTCAGTTAAACTGGTACGTTATAAAAAGAAAATTTTCCCTAATTAAATCACAGTAAAAGGCACTTAACAAACTTATTCCAGCCCCCAAAAATAAAACACAATTTTTATGACCGAAACATTAAACATTAAAGTTAGTTTTAACAACTTTTTATCAGAAAAGTTAAAAAAAAAGTAAAACTCCGATTTAAAAGTGCTCAAAAGTCATGTGATGGTCAATTAAATGCTTTACCTAGCTTCAGGAATTAAATTTTACAGACAAAATAACTTTTTTTTCATAAAAAGTGGGAGTTTTTTCCCTTGAAGGTAACATGAAGGGAACTTATCTCCCTAGGAATGGAACTGGGTCAGCCTACCATCAATCCGCAAAAGCCCAAAAAGGAACACTCTTTTTGGTGGCAGGAAAGGGCTCTGTGCCCAAAACCTGACTTTTAATCAGCACAGCCCAAGGTAATGATCTGGGTGCATGGAAGATGCCCTGAATCTTAGGAAGCTGTCCAGAAGCTATATCCTTGGCAGAATATTACCCATATACCTTAGGCTACTGCACCAGTGACCCATATGAAGAACGTTATATATTTATGACCTACTATGTATCTACAGCTTAACCATCTCAGCATCTTTTACACAGTATGAATCTTGTCATCTGTGGGGACCAATTGGCATAATGGGTAAGGTCTTTGCATCCCATGCACAAGGTACATGGTTTGATCCTGACCTCTGACCAATATGTGTTTAGAGTTTGCATGTTCTCCTGTTGTATCTGTGGGGTTCCTCCCACCTCTGAAAAACATGCTGAGTATTTTCATCTCAGATTAACACAGAAATGGAGCTGTGGGAAGCAACACAGACTCTATATGATGCACTATAGGGGGAATAGTTGTATAGACCAATGACAGGGGGATATTCATAATCTCAGCATATGCCCCACAGCATGGTTAAGATGCTGGATACTGAGGAAGAGTGTGTTAATTCAGCAGTTGCAGAAACTACTAGATAAAGCAAGACAACATGAATTGGTGTTGCAGATAATGGGTGACCTGAACGTGCATATTGAGACAGACAGAACAGGATATGAGGACTGCCTTAGTCCACATGGGTGCAGCAACACGAATAAAGAAGGAGAGGCCATTCTAGACTTCTGTCTGGCAAATGGCTTGCTAATAAGCAACACATGGCTCAGAAAGAGAGACAGTAGACAATAGACGAATTGCGGTGGTGGTGCTGCAGTAGCGTTGTCGCCTCACAGTAAGACGTTCTGTTCGATTCTCAGCTAGAACGTCTTCTGTGTGGAGACATGCATGAATGGGCATACCTTCATTGAAGACTGTGCGTCAGGGTCGGCAACTTGGCACGTAAAAATCTACTGCCAATCATTAGCGGACCGGAGTTCCGCTGTGACGACCCCTAATCGGGAAAAGCCGAAAGACACAACAAGTAATGAAAGGGCACTGGAGTAGAATCACTGATTGCAAAGTCACCCCTAGTGAAACAGTTGGCCCACAGCATAAACCACTGACTGCCACAATCAGTTGCAAGCAGTGGTCAGAGAAGGCTCTAAGGTCAACAGAGACCATGTTGAAAACCTGGAAGTTGACTAGAGAAAAAGCACAACAGTTCAAGGAATTACTCAGGGCTCTAGCACATCAAGAAGAAGAGGAAATATGTGTAGTTGAAGAAGAATGGCAAGGCCTCAAAACAACATGTGTGAGGACTAAAGAACAGATATGCAGTCAAGCAAGGTATGGAAATAGGGTACATAAGGAAAGCTGGTAGTGGATGCAGAAGTCCAGAAAGTCAAGGAGTGCAGGAAAAAGTGGGAGACAGAAAAGACAGGCTAGGCTAGGAAGGAATACTGGTTGACTAACAAAGAGGTTAAGGAACAAGGCATCAGGGGTACTGTACCAGTTTCTAGACAGTGACTCAATAAATGGCACAAAGAGACTATATCAAGTTGCAAGACAAACGCAGAAAGATAAGAAAGATAGTCAGACACTCTTCATAAGGGATGTCAACAACCTGCTCACAAGTTCACAGGACATCAAAGGCAAATCAAAAGAGTACTTCTAACAGCTTCTAAATGAAGAAAACCCAACAGAAGCTGTATCCAAGACCCAGCCTACAATGAGAGAAGTGGAGGAGAAAACTATAGAAGAAGTCAGACCAGCACTAAGGAAAATGAAGTCAGGGAAAGCAGTAGACTCAATTGAGATCACAGCAGGTATGATAAAGATGTCAGGTGGGACAGGGTAGAAATGGCTCCTCGGGGTACTCATAGGATTGTGTGGATAAAGGCATGTCCCAGATGACTGGAGAATACACATGAGTTCAAGAACAAAGGGGACATTAACAACTGAGGGCAGTATCGGGTAATCAAACTTCTGTCACAGTGAATGGAAGTTCTGGAGAGGGTGAGGGTGACTGGCAAATGAATATGCAGAGTAGATGAAAGTAAGATGGGAGATGAGCAGTTCGGATTTGGATCGGCACAAATGACCTGCTGTTGCAGTGAGACAAATAGTTAAAAGGAAGCTAGAAATGAGGCAAGAGTCTAATGGCATTTATAGACTTGAAGAAAGCATTTGAAAAATTCCCAATAAATATTATTTGGGCAGTCCTGCTGTGGTTCAAAGTCCCAGAAACATTGGTAGAGTTATTGCAAGCAATGAACAAGAACCCAATGAAGAAGGTAGGAGAGTGGCATTGAATCAAGATAGATAGTGACAGTTGACATGGCACCCCATATAGAAAATGGGAAAAAGAGAATTGATGATGATGATGATAATGAATTTTGGCACCCTAGGCTGAAGTGCATTATATCTGCAGTAGATTTTGCCTCCAGACTTGTACATTAATGTTTTGATGGCTGGAGCTGGGGCATGCATGTCCATTCTACCTTATGCTGTACTCTGGTGCAATGGGATTTGAGGCACTGTGGATTGTTCCTAGTTACAGCATGTCTTCAAGTTTTGAATTATTCTTCCCCATTGTAACAGCAGTTCTTAATTTTTTGCATTCTCAAAGCACTTAGAGCTTACCTCAAAATATAAACATTTCTGATTCCCACCTGAGCTGAGACCTCAGAGCTGGAAATATCATACAGTTAAGTGCTACTCAGCCTGTCAAAGAAAGTCCTCATGTTTCACATCTCCTTTGTAAGAAAGCAGTGGTTTGTGTTTTAATTCATTTGACAGGCTCAGAATGTTTCACGTTCTGACTCTTTGAAAAGCAGGTGGTGGTTATATGCCTCATTTTAGAAAGATATGAGCAATCTTCTACAGTTTAACACATTTGCCATACTCATTCAGAATCAGATCTGTACATCTTTGGATTAGCATATCTCATGCTATTCCTATGACTTTCAGTATGCTTTCTTTAATCATTTGCTACACTGCAATATATTACCAGTGGTATTTTAGCTGTTATGTGACTTTGATGTCATATCTTTATTCTTATTTTTCACTGCACTAATGCTAACTGTTTTTAAGTTATAATGATTTTCATTAAGTACTGAAACTCAAAAATATTACTAATTAAAGACTAGAATATTCTTTGCTAATGTTTATTATGCAGTTAAGACTTGAAGGAGGAAAATTTTCAAGTTAGCAATCAGACTGAGGTTCATAATTCTTTTTCTTTTCTGGGAATGTTTGCTATGTATTTAGTATCAGTGCATGACACCTTAATCTCTCTTTCAAATTAGATGGACACTATTAGTTTTTTTAATTAGTTTCTATATGACTACATGCATGGTGTGTGTGTGTGTGTGTGTGTGTGTGTGTGTGTGTGTGTGTGTGTGTGTGTGTGTGTGTGTGTGTGTGTGCACGCATGCACACAAAAACTTTTGACTACTTGATGAAGATACCCTAACTTTAGTCTTGCTGTTTTTAAGATGAAATAATTCCCACTAGCATTATTTATAATTTTCAACAGTGTCAAGGACCTGTGGACACTCTAAATTGGGAAGAAGAACAGTGTCAAGGACCTGAAGTTGCTGAGGTCTTAATTTTGCAGTGTAGAATGCAACAACATGTTTTAATGCCACAAAAGTGACAAAACTTTTGTTCATAGTTTACTTCACTTGAGCTTAAGTACACAGGTTTTTTAAATGTTTTGGAAAGTGTAAAACAGTATATAATTAAGTCTAAACGTATAAAAATAGGGTCTTATATTCTGAGTGCAATACAGAAGTACATCAGCACACATATATGCTTCCCAAGCGTATACAGTGACTAAGTTTAAGATCATCAGGGACCTAATCTGGTAATGGGCCTACCTAGGTGATTATTGGCCTACTCTTCTATTTTGTTTAAAGTAAATAATAGCAGGTTTGGGTACATTTAAGTGCATTATGGGAACATATTTTATTATTTTTTAGAAAAAACATAAAACAGTGAAATACGGCATTAAACTAAGCAGACAATTTTGTATTCAGAGGCATGTATACCTGTCATTTGATAGCATCAATTTAGAGTAGCATAATTCTATCGGTTTGTCTAAGCGATTGAAAATATCAGATAAAATAGCCATGCTATCTTCTATTTTTGCCTCTGAAGTAATTTGTTTTCATTCACTGAACAACTGGACTCCCACTTTTGTTTTTGTACAGCATGTTCAGTCTACATCAGATTAGGTTTAGTCCCCAGAAAGCCATGATGTGTGAAGACTGTTATTGTTCAGAGCCAGGGTGATGCAGTATATGGGAAGGCTGTCAACTCAATTGAATAGAAGCAGTGTGGAATCACCACTAAAATGCAGAGTAGATCAAACCAATATAAATGTCGAAATAGTGGACAACAACTGAAAAAATATATATATGAAGAGCCCTTATGTTGTCTCTAGTTTGACCTATTCAATGGCAGAAAAATATAGTTCAATGCACATTTCTTTGTAAAAGTGAACACACATTCACATTCTTTTCTTCTCTTTCTAAATGGTAGCGCTATGAATTCTGAGAGTGTATCCCATAAATCTAATTATGGAAGCATGGACATTACTGGAATTGTCTCTATTTTATAGTACAGTTATAGTTTAATATAACAGCTTACATAAAGACTGCAAAAGAATCAGCATACCCTGTGTGATAGGTGTCACAGAACCTTAAAAAAACAGCAGCACCAGACCAGAAACTAAAACTAAAACCTAACTAAACAAGTAAAATAGATACGTTTTCAGGCAACACTGGGTTCAATAACATCAATATTACAGAGTTTAAAAAATATTGTGCATATGTTTTAGGTAAAAACTTTTATAAAGGTAAATTAATTACTAAGGCAACCAGTCTTGGCCACCCTATATAATTGTAGTAAAGGCTTAATGGAAAAACAACATTTTAACCCTTACCCAGCACTTGCATTAAATTTCTGTTGTCATCTGAACTTACATTGAAGTGGTTTATTTACAAAATTGCCATCAAGAACCTTTACAGATATGATTTTTGTCTATATCCATATAAATACTGATCTGTAGGGCAGAGCTTGCCTAATCCAGTCGTTACCTTCTAGTCTATATTTCCTTTTTTCCCTGCAGTTTTGTGTCATTTGCTGTTTTTGGCACTCTTTTTATGGCTGTTCCAAGAAATTATCATTCTGTCTGTGAAAAAGTACTTTGTGATGCCTCTGTAACCCTGTCCTTTATACCCTGTATCATAGACTTTTCAGTAGTAGCTACAACTTTCATTTTTTAGTTGTCAGCAATTTTTTAACTAAGTTTATTGCATGAACATCGAGCTAAAAAAAGATACAGCAGGATATATCCATAAAAAAGTAGATGTCACAAAGACGAAAGATACAAATAAACATATACAAAATTACTAGCTGATAACTGACCAACTCTATAGTAATTAAAAAAATGTGAAGTACTCCAATTCATATACAAAGATACGCCAGAATTCATTATTTATTTTATTTTATTTTACATTTGTTTTCTGGGCTAGTCTAACTGGATACATGCCCATTTTCAGTAGAGGCCCGGGAGAATAAGCTCCAACACACAGAATTACAAAAAATGTTGCTACAGTACAAGACTATAACAGATGATGTGAGCAAAATACAATACTTTTAGCAATCTTAACACAAACACTAAAAAAATATATGCATTAAAATGATGTTTCTATATACATTAACTTAAATTACAAGATTATGGTCTCTTTAGTTATTTAAGGAGAAGTCTGGAGTTAGTACAATAATGAAATGTCAAGGTGAGTAGCCAAACCTTATCTCATTTGTCTTGAGTTATTTATATAGTTCTGTTAAAATGTCTTGGGGGCACATTCTTCCAATATTTGAATATAATAGTGCATGTGGCAGTGGCTAGGTATAACAGCCATCTACTTTCCATGTTGGAAGCAAAGTCTTTTCTTGGAAGGATTCCTAACAGCCAAACCTTAATATTATTCAGAGGGGAAATAGGATTTCTCACAGCAAAAGCAGCAGCTGAATACACATTGTTCCAAATCCCCCTCGCTGGAGGATACTCCCAAAGAAGGTGAAGATAGTCTGTTTTATTGTTCACATGTTGCCAGCCCTTTCCTTCCCCTCTTGTGGTGTTAAGTGAAAAAAATATGTTTTTAAAATGCATGAAAAAGGAGTGTAATGAAGCCCAATCATTGGTTATTACAACCAGAGTTTTGCTCCAATTTATATCTGCAGAACATTTTCCCATTGGAGTTTATCTTGTTCAAAGAGAGAGTTACTGCAATTGCTTAATTCTTTATAGATGATAGAGAGAAACTGCAGCTTGATTTCCTTCTGACTTTGCCTTCTCCCTGTGATTTCTGAGTAAGTCTTTGCTCCTACCTATAGACATCCACATTTTCAATTTGCAAGAGTTGCTTCCACCAGATTTCTTCTTCCAAGCACCATGACTTGCAATCCAGAAATGAGATTATACCTGAACTATCCTCATGCAGTAAATCCACCCAAAAGATAAACTCACTTGCCAGCCACCTGTTCCAATGTAAAATCTGGTTCTGTGTTCTAACGTTCATTGGTGCATATTCGACTCTGTATTACTAATTGACTATCTAGGAGTCCATGATGAACCAAGGAACTCCTTAGTTTTTCGCCCTTCCCCCTGGATCACATACCTGCCTGGTTTCTTTGGTGGGTGTTAAAGTAGTTTAGAGTGACAAGACATTTAGTTCCAATGGTGGTTAGAATGGTCTCAGATGTAATCTAACCACCATAAACTGGATTGTTTTTTCCAAAAATGTGCATCTGTATAAATCCAATGCCCCCAATCTTCCATATTTGGAGCATACCATCGTCTTTTTTCATACTACTAGAGGCTGTTTATTGCCCCGGATAAAACCCATAAGAAGCCTTTGAAGTGTCCTTGTCAATGGATGGGTTGCAGGAGAGGGAATTAAGTTCATTATGAATAAAAATGTTAGTAGCAAACACAGACATATTGTCATGATCCTAGCCAGGAGGGGCAAGCACCACTTGGCCAAAGTTCTAAGTTTAGTCTGACATGCCTCCATAACAGATGTTAGATTAAATTTTACTAATTTTGTAAAAACTGGGGCTATTTTTATTCCTAATGTAATTTAATTCCTAAATTTAATACCAAATAGTGACATTTCCTAAGGCTTCAACCTCTAGTATTTAACGGCATTAGGGCAGATTTTCCTTTTTTAGCCTTTAGCCCCGAAAAATTGCCAAATGTCTGAAAAATATTTAGCATCTGAAAAATATGCAATTGCAGGGTTATAATCTAAAGGGTGCAGTTGTCTGCATGCCTGATATTAGAAAGGATGTGTTCACCCTTGATTGGTA
Source organism: Protopterus annectens (assembly GCF_019279795.1). Lineage (NCBI taxonomy): Eukaryota > Metazoa > Chordata > Ceratodontiformes > Protopteridae > Protopterus > Protopterus annectens. The sequence goes on from NC_056736.1 coordinate 498,106,898, forward strand.
TTCCTCACTTTTGGCATTTTTGTCTTATAAACAGCAGAGGGGGAGTGGGCATCTCTGATGGGTCCCATGGAATAAATGCAATCAGTGTAAGCATAGATTATTTATGACAACTTAGGCTAGACGTTTAGTATATAACAACTTACATCAATTCAGAAACAGCCCCCTATTCTTAAACATTCCAATATCAACCAGATATAGTAGCAGTTAAGGGAATCAAAGGCTTTACTAAAGTCTACAAAAAATGCTGTCATGGGTGTATCAGACATTTTGCCCAGCTGCTGGATATTTAAGAAAAGTCTAATCACCACATGTATCCCCTGCCTACCAAGAATAAAACCTTATTGTGAATTTCCTATTAGCCCTTGGATAATCTTGCTTAGTCTTAGCGCCAAAATTGTTGCTAGTATTTAAGTTACCACTAGTATTTAAAAGATCGGTCCATAATTGTGAAGTTCCATAAGGCCATTTCCTTTTTAGGGAAGCTCAGGATATTTGCTAATATAGCCTGGAACAGCAAGATCCTTTTACTAAAACTTACAATGAATAGCTCAAGTAGGGACTTCGCCATATCCAACCTCAAGATTTTATACATCTCTGCTGGTAGGCTGTCAGGACCTGGAATGTTTTCTTTTTTTCTTTTTTTTTTTGGCTTTTAAAGCATTACTTTTTTCCCCAGGGGTAATTGGTACATTTAACCCCTCATTCTGGGTTTGTTCTTGCCTTGGACAAACAGTTTGATTTTGAGACTCTGCCCATTGTTCTGTATCAAAGCCATTATCAGTCTGGTAATGTTGCTTATAGTAAAAGACCATTGTAACATTAATGTCTTAAGTACTGTAATTCCTATCCTGTTCATCTTTTAGCATGGAAATAATACAGGCCGGTTTCCTTTCTTTTAGGCATAATACTAGCATTTTGGGGGAACGTATTTGCTTTGCTCAGTAAAGCCCCCATAACTTTTCCCATTTCTGTTGCTGCAACCTATACCTAATTTTCCTCACCTTCCAGTTTTTTCTGGAATATCTGCAGAGCAGGGACAAATGCTTCTTATTTAGAGAAGAGGTATACACTATAGTGTGGAGTGATTAACATACAAGGCCATGTCAAACCCAGAGTTGTTGGACATGCTACACTTAAAGAAATCCCAATCCCTCAGAGCCACATGCTCCAGGGATCTAAACCTTGTCATCACAATGAACAAAACATGCTAGAGGGATAGGTTCCTGACCCAGAGACTCCCCAGAGTCTGGAATAGACTGCCCACACATGTCAAGCAGAGCGCCTCTTTGGCCCTCTTCAAAAAGAACCTTGATGATTGGATGGGAGATAGGAAATTCACCCCGGGGATCACGTCAGTTGCCCTGCTAGACAGGGGTCCAGGGAAATAAATATTGTGGGAAGAAATAGCCAGGGAATTGTTATGGCTAGGCTTGTATAGGCCCTAGGGCTGATAGCCTAGTACCAACCTATGAACCAATAAACCTATGACTATCACCCCTGTCCCCTTTAATTTGATATTTGGACCCAAGTTCCCTGTCTCTTGTCAGTACTGCTCCCAATCCCTATATTTTAGGAATCAGAGACTAAAAATGTCTTGCAGGTTTCTGGTAGCTTGGGAGTGGATCTGACGGGCATGTTCAATACAGAGAGGAGAACTTCTATTAAGGACTATTGCTAATTCCTGACTGATAAAGTCAAGCTGAAATATGTCCCTCTACCTCTAACACTTTCTTACTTTGACTCTCTATCTAACTCTACTCAGTTTCACCCCTACACTTTTATCCTGATCCACCTTCGATCCATCTCTTTATTTCCCTGTCATAACATTTAACTCTCTTTCCTTATGACTATAGTTCATGTTAATATTTATTTTTCAAGTTTTATCAGTGTCATCTTTTATACTTGAATTGTACTCTATGCATTATGCATTTCTGAGTTATACACTATGTATTATGTAATCTGTCATATACTCCTTTTTCACATAAATTCTTGTTAAAAATATTTTTATTTTTGACTATTGTTAAACATTATTTCATTTCTGTACATTTTGTTCTATGGAGCTTTTCTCCCTGGGCCTCCACTGAAAATGGACCATTGGGCCAGTTGGACATTTCTGATAAACACATGTAAAATAAATAAAATAAAATAAAATAAAATAAAATAAAGACATTTGGATCATCTCATTCTAGTCATTCTGGCAAACTGAACACTCTTAAGGTTATTCCACCAGGACTGTTTTTCCAAGTCACCCACTTTCAATTCCTGGCACTTATTCCAGTCCATAAGGTCTTCAATTTGGTGTGAGTACAGATTGTAGTTGTCCCAATGCTTTAGCAGGTCCCTATGCTGCAACTGTAGTTTTTGTGTAATGGCTGACATTTCTACTCTTGTCTCTTCTCCTGTGGTCTTTAACTGTTTTATGTCCATCTTTACTTCTTGAAGCAGTGTAATCAGGAAGGCTATCATGCTTTTCACTTCACCAAGGGCTTTAACTTTTACCCTCTGGCTCATCTCCTTGACATATTGATCATGTTGTGGGTGCTTGGTGTTTGTAGTCTCACTTCACTAATAAATTATGTCCTCCATCAGAAACAACAGAATATTTATAAGTATTTTATGCTGCTAAAATACTGTTGAAAGTCATGCAGTTAAAGAATAAGAGCTGAAAATTCTGGGCTGGCTAGGCTCTTAACACTTAATATATCCTCTCATCTACAATCAGGAGAGGAGTATGCTCCTTGTAGTTATGATTTTCTAAAACACACTCCCACCTTTTATCTAAGCTATGTGCTCAGGATGTTTGAATATGTATTTTATTCCATCACCCCCTTTTCTTTCCTGGTACACACAGCACAGTTCTAACGTCTGGGCATTATGCACAGAGACAGATGTCTCCCCAAAGGTTATGTGTTAGCATATTCATTCTCAGAAGAGGTGTGGCATGTGATGGTTACATTAATTGGTACATAGGAACAAGCAGAATTCATTCCTCTGTCTCATCACTTCATTTATCTTACAGACTGTAGATGGCAACTTAGGTTGTCCATAGATTGATGACCATCCCACTTGCTCAGTCACAATCCATTCCATTCATGTTGCAGAATGAGGTTAGGCCAACTGTATAAATGGTCAAGTTTGGACCCTGTGACATAAATATATTAGTTTGGTGTGTGTGGGTGTGTGTGGGTGTGTGTGCGTGTGTGCATGCGTGCGTGTGTGCGTGCATGCGTGCATGTGTGCGTGTGTGCGTGCGTGCGTGTGTGTGTGTGTGTGTGTGTGTGTGTGTGTGTGTGTGTGTGTGTGTGTGTGTGTGTGTGTGTGTCTGTGAGAGATTGTACATACATGTGTGTGTACCTATGTGCATTTGTTGCAGGATGTTCGGTCTTCTACGACATGACATAGCAGAGTACTTCAGTGGGAAGCTGTAGCACTGAATTCTCTTGGGAAGAATGGAAAACAACATCAATAATATAAATACATCAGCACAGAATGCCTCCATTTAATATAAGTTAGTATATGGAATTCATTATACTTGTCAGACTGATGTTTATGAATTATAAAGTGAATGCACAATGTTCACAGATCTATATTATTATGGGTGGGATTGTGTTCAAATCGTTAAATACTGAAAATGAACTCATACTTTAAATGTAATATATTATGTAAACGTTCTATTTCTTCCTAAAGTTCTTCTTTTAGATATGTTATAAGGCTTTACTAAGAAAGACATTTTTCAAATTCCCCTAGCTACTGTGGTAACTTAAAGGGTGCTGCTGGAAAATTGTAAAACTGCTCTGCTACCAGAATTAAATAAGAATATGTGGTGGTCTATGTATTATAAATATACCTCAGCTAATGGGAATATAAGTAAAGTGTATAAGGACCTCATTTTATATTTCTGTTTTTTTTCTTTTCTTTACTCTTTCTTTTTCATAATTTTCTTTCTAATTACTGTTTAGTATTTTTGGTTTTATTAGTTCTGTATCAGCTCTCCTAACTAGAATATATTATTTTATTTAGGAAGATTAAAAACAATAATAATAATAATAGTAATAAAAAGAGTACTACATGAATATCATATTGTCTATCTGCCATGTACATATAACGTATGCCATATTTGGAGAGTGGATCTCTGAATCCAAGTTGTAGGAAACTGAGTTTTCTGGTTAATGGGCTAGATCTACTCAACAAAGTGCAATCAATAAATACAAGTCAATAACAACCAGGACTGGTGGTTCTCTGCCTTATGACTGTTGCTTGTTTGTTCAAACTCCCCATGACACCGAACAGGATAAAAACAGGGATCAGGAAATGAATGGATGAAAGAATGAGTATAAAGGTGGGTTAAATTAGCATGGCCCAAGTCTGATTAGAAGAAGAAGTCTATATGTGATAATAATACAAGCGAAAGCATATAATTTGCTACCCTCACATAACTATATATATATTGTTTGTGATATTTGTTTCTGTCAGGGTGCATAAATATTATGGAAACAAAATATTTCAGATAGCAAATATAGAAACACTGATAAGTTATGTCCTCCATCAGAAACAACAGAATATTTATAAGTATTTTATGCTGCTAAAACATTGTTATAACACCTGCTCCAATCTACAGTCTACCAAAAGTCATGCCTGGCAGACCAATATGGCTAAAGGATATCTCCTTCAACAACTTCTAGTCCAAGCTGGTGATATTCATCCTAACCCTGGTCCTACATCCTTTATTAACAACACTCATCCCTTACCCTCTTCCTCCTATCTCAACACTCTAAAGATTTTTACAATTAATGCACAAAGTCTAAAAAACAAAGTACACCAATTTCAAGCTTGGTTAAGCCATAACCAACCAGATATCTTAGCCATCTCTGAAACCTGGCTCAAGCCCTTTATCTATGACTATGAGATTCTGACCCCAGGATTTCATTGTCTCAGAAATGACCGACTAAATAAAAAAGGTGGTGGCACTGGCCTAGTCTACTCCAACCTTCTTACCTTAATTCCTCTCCAAATTCCAATTCCTCAATTCCAGAACACTGAACTAACTGCTGGAATTCTAAAACTAAATAAACTTAAAAATATCTGCATCATTGCCCTATATATCTCACCTGGTAACAATATCTCTACACTCAAAAATATTCTCCTATGGATCTCTACTGAAATTAACTATGAAACTTATATCCTTGGTGATATGAATATTGACTAGAATAAAATCAATTGCCCCTCTCCCTCCCTATCCATTAACCTCTATAACTTCACTCAAATAATCCTTTCCATCACTCGACCTAACAAAATAAACCCTCCCGGATCCACTATAGATTGGATCCTAGTCTCAGATCCAAATAAAATAATCAATTCTGATCAATTCCTGATACCTTTAGCGACCACCTCCCAGCCTTCATGCATCACTCAACTAGTTCCTCCCCACGCCAGCATCAATACATTCAAACTCGTAATCTCAGTAGCTTCAACCCAACTACTTTCTCAAATACTTTCAAACAAATGAACTGGCAAATTCTAAACATCCTTCCTCTTGACAAGGCTATAGAATACTTCAACTCTGTCTTCCTTGATACTTTAAACTCACTAGCCCCACTAAGAAACAAAAGGATAAAAACTAAAACTGCTCCTTGGCTATTCAAAGAGACAAAACAGATTATGCACCACAGAGACAAACTATGGAAGCTTTACCAAAACAATAAACTGGACAATACCTTGCTTCAATTTAAATAGCTCCGCAACCATGCAAAATGACTAATCACCAAAGACAAAAAAATCCCACTATATCAAACTTCAGTCCAATAACAATAAAACCCCCCAAAAATTCTGGAACTCAATAAACTCATTACTCAATCCAGGCTCCAAGAATAATCCCTGTCCTGACCCAAGTAAATCTGACTTCAAACTAACCTCTGAATTTAACTCATTTTTCATAGACACTATTACTACCATCACCAAGACATTTCCCAATAATAACCCAACTGCTCTACACTCTCCCCCTTCTAACTCACCTCATCTGTTTGAACTCAAACCCATCTCCACTAACTTTATAAAAAAACTTTTGTCCAAACTTAAACCTTGCTCTAACACTCCTAACAATATTCCCTCTTCCTTCCTAAAATGTGCTGCTGATGGCATTGCTCTCCCAATCAGCATGATTATCAACTGATCCATAAAAGAATTATACGTCCCCAAACTCTGGCGCTCAGCTTATATTCTTCCTCTTCATAAAGGAGGCAAAAATACCAGCATCTCAAACTTTCACCCCATTGCTTTGCTCTCACCAATCTCCAAAATCCTAGAAAAATGCATCCACCTCCAACTTATGCCTTTCCTAACCCAAAACAATCTTCTCACTCCTACCCAGCATGGCTTCCATCCAGGCCATAGCACAATAACCTCTCTACTCTCTTTCCTAGAAACTGTCAATCAAGCCCGAGATTCAGGCCACTTAGTTTCTGCTGTTTTACTCAATCTGTCTAAAGCGTTTGATACTGTTTCCCACAAACACCTTCTCTGTCATCTCTCAAACCTTAATCTCTCACATAATGCTTTATCCTGGTTCTCCAGCTATCTATCAGACAGGAGTCAAATGGAAGAACTCTCTTCCTTCCTACCTACCCCAAATGGCGTACCACAGGGATCCATCCTTGGGCCAATGCTTTTTAACATCTTCATCAATAACTTTCACACTGCTATTCCTGATGCTAAAATCATTCAATATGCAGATGATTCAACCTTAGTCTGCTCTGCCTCAAACCTCTCTGAATTGCTGACTAAAACCCAAACTACATTCTCAACAACTGAAAACTGGATGCACCAAAACCACCTTTCTCTTAATGTAAATAAATCAAAGATTCTACTATTCCCTCCCACAAAGACCCTCTCCTACAATAAAAACAACTTCAAAGTCTATAGTCAAACCAACTCACCTATAGAAGTAGTCCCCTCTGCCAAACTACTTGGCATTACTGTAGATGAACACCTCAAGTTTGATATTCATATTCAACAAAATATTAACAAAACCCACCGAAAGCTAGGTATGCTGTATAGGAATAATCGCTTTCTCTCCAACTCTATCAGGCAAACTCTGGCCTCAACTTATCTTCTTCCTACCTTATTATATGGAGCCCCTCTCCTCACCAACCTGTCCTCCTCCATCACCTCTAAACTAGAAAACTGCTACAACAAAATCTCTAAATTTGCCTCTAAATCTAAAAATGCCACCCATCACTGCCTAACCCTACAATCCCTGAATTGGCTTGAACCCCCAAACTACTTAGACTATCTCCAAATCACTACTGCAAATAGACTCATATTTCACCCAACAAAATGTCCTGCTGTAACTAATATCCTTCCACCTTATACACCCAACAGAGCTTTCAGATCTGAAAATCAGAACTTAATTACTATCCATAAACCTAAACGTCCTGCTGGCCAACTTCTCCTATCTTTCTCACTAGGCCAAAAAATGGAATTCCCTTCCCTCCACACTAAGAACCATACCAAACAAAAAAACTTCAAAACCCAACTATTCAAACACCTGTCTACTAAATGGAAATGTACCTGCCTTCATCCAACCTAATCCAAGGAGGTTCTCGCTCTGTTTCCCAAGCTCTACAACTCTCATAGTTATCTTCCTATGAGCCTATCTAAGCTCTCAACAATTTCTATAGCTTCTCTCTAAGCTCTGAACAACTACAGCTACCCTCACACAGCCCAACCTTGTAAATATTGTAAATGGCATTCTACTGTTGGTGTGTGTATGTAAAGCGTATTTACATTTTCCTAAAAGGTTTGTATGTAAACTGTTTCCAAACCTAACCCATATCTGTTTTCCTCAAATGAAACTGTATGATCCCTACCTTCAAGCTTAATGAATTTGTTAACTATGCATCATATTGAATGCATTCATGAGTAACTATTCTACATAATATCTTTAATATTAACTATTAGTTGTATCTAAATTATATAATGCGTCTCGGAGCTTTTCTCCCTGGGGCTCCACTGAAAATGGGTCAATTCGGCCCAGTGGACTTCCCCGGTAATCAAATTGCAAATAAATAAATAAATAGAATGTGATATAATGGGTCTACCACATGTGCTAAAGATACATTTGCTATAGACACTCTCCCTTGCTGTCACTTGCTCTAATTTGCAAGTGCTCTAACTCCCACCAGCCCAGTTCTTGTACACTACTACTAAGCTAACTATCCCTCCCAGAACCCTGACCCTAACCCTAAAAACAACTCACTAAGTATAAAACCCATCCCCCCTCTTTAACTGTACTTCCGAGTGAACGCCAGATCTCTCGCTAAACTTAAAATCCCCCTTTTCTCTCTAACCCTAACTCAACTCTGACCCAGCTCAACATCACACCTTAAATCTAAAATCCCAATCCCCTCCCTAACCCTCACTCTGAGTCAACTCCCAATCACTGCCTAAATGTAAAATCCTCCTCCCCTTCCTAACCTTAACTTTGTACTAACTCCTTGTCTGCCTAAACCTAAAATCCCCTCCCCTTTGTAAACCTAAAGCCCCCCCTCCCCGTTTTTCTTCCTCATTTTCCAGTTCCAAAAAGGCGGGCTTCACTGCTTGTGACCATTCTGGCAGTGATGTCCCTGAACTTGCATCCAGCTTCGAGCAGATGGGGAAAAAGCTGCTCGCACTCCTGGCTATGAGTTCCTGAATTTTGAGCATCTGGGGTTTGAGATGCTGTAAGGGTCTCTGATATAATACTAACATAGTACTATTAATGTAACTGTTAATGACATGCTTCGTAGAAAATGAAGATACTGTATCTGATTAAGCAATCACTTTGCCGCTGAAGGCGGATATCAAGCCATATCATAGCCATACTATTTTCGAGATGACTAAGCTTATTGCTTTAGGATTGAAAAAGCATGTTTTTTGTTTTTTATTCTGCATTAAATATGTTAAATGTGATTATTATTTAAACCTTTATAGGATCAGTACAGTAAGGAATAAAACTTACACTAGGATGATTTTGGCTTGGTTCATGAAAATGCAACACATTCCAGTATATGATATCCATTGTTTGGCAGTAAATTGGACATATAACTGGGACTGCTGGGAGTGTTATAAAGGAAAAGTTTATTTTGTTCCTAGTCTACATGTTATGGGCTGTTTCTGAGTCTGATGAATCCCATTAGCAGTAAAATAATTTAAAGTGGTTATTTTTGTAAATATACTTTTAAATGATACCATCCGCTATACTGTATGTAAACTTTAACCTCAGTTGTTTATTGTATATTGATGCAATCAGTAATGTGTTTTGAATGCATGGTGCTATTGTATGTGTGTTCTTTTTATGTTTTTTTTTAATTTGGTTTTGATTTAGATATTTCTGGTTGTTTGTAGGAACATAAGAATACAATATTAGTCAAGCAATCACAGGACCATAAGATGCTTAGCATATACAACTTTAAGTAGATACTTTCAAGCACATGATAGTGATTACCTCAAACAGAGCTATAGTGTATTTTATTGGCATTTGTTTACTGGGATAATCCAACTAGTAACATGGCCCTTTTTTCAGTGGAGGCACAGAAAGAAAAGCACCACACAAAATATATACATCAAGTTTACAAAAGGTTAGAGTGAGAGATAGCAGTTCAAGTCTTATAAAAACATTGCTAACAATTATCAGTAAATTGTAAGAAGACAAAAAGACATGCAGCAGAAGTGATGAGGTAGTATTAACTTTTAACGAAAAGAGAAAATAAATAATACATGTTGAACAGTAACAAATAAGCAGAACTATACCTTGACTAGCTTTAAAGATAGTAAAAGTACTCATTGGTTGACCTATAATAGTAACTTATTTCATAGGCTGGGAATATTTTGAGTTAGGAACCCTGTGAGTCTTGTTAATTTAATGGTGTAGATTTAAGTCTCTAGTACAGATCTTCATAGATTCCTGGTTTTGTGAAGAAATAGCAAATTAAATAATGCTGGGTCTTTCATGGCTCGAAAGCAAGACAGATTACCTTAGAACACCTGATATGTTATTGAATATAAGGAGAATAATGTTAATCTACTGGGATCATTGAAGGATTTAAGGCCTTTAATTTTCTGGGTTAGAAATCTTTGGTCCCTCTCCAGCTGAGTGAAATGCTTGGATTTGTACATAACAAATGAGCATTATATTCAATGATGGGTTCAATAAGGGAAGAGTACAGCAGTAGAATGACTTCTCTGGATCTTGAACATACAGTGGATATAAAAAGTTTACACACCCCTGTTAAAATGCCAGGTTTTTGTGATATAAAAACATGAAACCACAATAAACCATTTCAAAACTTTTCCCATCTTTAATGTGACTTATAACCTGTACAATTCAATTGAAAAACAAAAAAATCTGTTAGGGGGAAAAAAATGTAAAAAAATAAAAAAACGTACAATAAGCTGGTTACATAAGTGTGCACACCATTACACTACTACTTTGTTGAAGCACCTTTTGATTTAATTTTAACATTCAGTCTTCTTGCATAGAAGTTTATCAGCATGGCACATCTTGACTTGACAATATTTGCCCACTCTTCCTTGCAAAAGCGCTCCAAATCTGTCAGATTGTGAGGGCATCTCTTGTGCACAGCCCTCTTCAGGTCACCCCACAGATTTTCTATTGGATTTAGGTCTGGGCTCTGGCTGGGCCATTCTAAAACGTTAATTTTCTTCTGGTGAAGCCATTCATTTGTTGATTTGGATGTATGCTTGGGGTCATTGTTGTGATGAAAGGTGAAATTCCTCTTCATCTTCAACTTTCTAGCAGAAACCTGAAAGCTTTGGGCCAAAAGTGACTGGTGGAACTGTTCATAATCCCCTCCACCTTGACTAAAGCCCCTGTTCCTGCTGAAGAAAAGCACCCCCAAAGCATGATACTGCCACCGCCATGCTTCAATGTGGAATGGTGTTCTTTTGGTGATGCGAAGTGTTGTTTTTGCACAAAACGTACCTTTTGGAATTTTGGCCATAAAGTTCAACCTTGGTCTCATAAGAACACATTTTCCCACATATTTTTGGAAGACATGATGTATTGTTCTACAAATTTTAGCTGGACCTGGATGTTTTTTCTGTGCAAGAAAAGTCTTCCATCTTGCAATCCTATCCCATAGCCCAGACATATGGGGAATATGGGAGATTGTTGTCATATGTAGGACACAACCAGTACTTGCCAGAAATTCTTGCAGCTCCTTCAGTGTTGCTGTAGGTCTCTTGGCAGCCTCCCTGATCAGTTTTCATCTTGTCTTTTCATCAATTTTGGAGGGACGCCCAGTTCTTTGCAACGTCACTGTTGTCCCATATTTTCTCCACTTTTTGATGACTGTCTTCACTGTGTTCCATGCTATATCTAATGCTGTGGAAATTTGTTTGTACCCTTCTCCTGACTGATACCTTTCAACAGTGTGATCCCTGTGATGCTTTGTAAGTTCTCTGCGAACCATGGCCTTTGCTGTAGCAGGAATTTGAGTAAATGTCAGGAAAATCCTACTAGGACAGCTAAACGTTATTTGGGGTTAATCAGAGTCTCTTTAATTGATGGCAGGTGTGTACCCAAGAAGACTGAAAGCCGTAATTAAATCAAAAGGTGCTTCAACAATGTATTAGTTTAAGGGTGTGCACACTTTACAACCAGCTTATTGTATATTTTTTTATTTTTATATATTTTTCCCTTAACAGATTTGTTTGTTTTTCAATTGAATTGTATAGGTTATAGGTCATATTAAAGTTGGGAAACATTTTGAAATGATTTATTGTGGTCTCATTTTTTTATATCACAAAAAAATGGCATTTTAACAGGGGTGTGTTAACTTCTGATTTCCACTGTATTACCTTGGAAATTAATTGGGCCAGATAGAAGGATTTCCTAATTATGGTGGAAACATAATGACTGAATGAGAGACAGTTATCCACCTACATACTCAGTTCCTTTATAACCATATCTGTCTAAAGAGGACTAGCATTTGTAACATGTGAGGTGGGAGCAGCTTTTTTTTAATTCACTGCATGCTATTCTATTGCACTTTTTAAATTTAGCTTGAGACTGATTTTGGTACACTGTGTATGTAATATTGCAGCTCTTGCTGGAACTGTTTAGTTTCAGTGGATGAATGGGTAAGAGTGTCCAGCTTGCAATCAGTTAGCAAATTTAGTCAAATACATTTCTGAGATATTTGATTGGATGCCTGCAAAATAAAAGTGAGACAAGACAATGACCAACACTAATTATACCTTTTACAGCTCAGTTTGCAATCCAGTGGGCCAAAAGCGGTTTACATTAAGTTTCTTTAAGTTTTCAATAATACTAACATGCAAGATAGTGTCAAAAGTCTTGGCCAGCAATTTTGGATAATCAGCTTATGTGCAGTAACCACTCTCCACAGCTTCTGTAACAACTTCAACAAAGCTTATTAGGTTCAGGAGACAGGACCCTCATTTCACACAACCTGACATTGGGATCTAGATTAGTTATGCTGCTAATCTCTGCATAAATGAGATCTGCTCTTATACATTCCATAGCTTCATATAAAAGGCTGGTGAAGCTAATGGACCTATAATTACCCCAGTTTTTACAGGGGTTACCTTTCTATAGTGGATTTACAGTGGCTGTTCTCCGGGCATCAGACAGAAGCCCTGTGGATACCGTCTATATTACATAATCAAACTTTTAAAAGTTCGAATGTCATATGGTTGACACCATATGATCAAACTTTTTAAAGTTCAAAAATGTAATAAAAAAATAAATCAAAGAAAAAACCTACCTGAATGGTTTAAGTAGGGGGCAAGCCCCCCCTGCACCCCCCTGCTCTTTAAATATACCAACTCTGTGATTGCACTACAGTGCAGAAAAGGGAAATCTTCGAGAAAGATCTGGAGATCTCCGTTGAAACATTCGAACTTTTAAAAGTTTGATCATATGGTGTCGACCATATGAAGTTCGAACATTTAAGAGTTCGACAACGTGATATAGTCCCTGTGGATATGTTGAGGTTAAACAGTTTAAGAGTATTGGACAGATCATACTTAGCACTAAGAAAATTGCAGTGTTGTTGTTGTCTGTTTTCATGGAATTGTTAATTTTAGGCTATGACAGGGATTCTAAAATGTGTTCCAAGGTGATTTTTGAGAAAATGAATTTTTAGGAACAAAGGGAACACCAATGTGGAAAAGTGGGTAAAGTCAGCACTAAATTTGCCTGATAATATATTGGCTGTATCATTGAGCTCAGAATGTGTGATAGTACTATGGGTGAGTTCAGTGCATTGCTGAGCATTATTTCTTAATTTCTTGATGTAACTGAAGAAGGATTTGCAGTTTCCTTTAGTATCTGTTGTAACCTTAATCTCGTACTCCACTTTACATTTTCTAGTAATGTTCTTAAGCTTTTTGCTGGCATATTTCAATGTGGTCTTGGGGTAGAAGGATGAGTTGTTGTTGTTGTGTCTTTCGGCTTTTAACGGTTAGGGGTCGCCACAGTGGAACTCTGGTCCACTAATAATTGGCAGTAGATTTTTACGTGCCGAGTTACCGGCCCTGACACACAACCTTCAACGAAGGTACACCCATTCATGCATTTCTCCACACAGAAGACGCTCTAGCTGAGAATCGAACAGGACAACGTCTTACTGTGAGGCGACAATGCAACCGCAGCACCACGCAGTCTGAGTATATCTTACAAATTTTCATTGTTTTCCTTATTTTGTTAAATAATTATAATATTAGAGTTCCATAAGAGAGATATTAAGGATGGGCTGACACCAGGGTTGCCAGATGTCCCTATTTGAGCAGGACTGTCCCGGGATTAGCAGTCTAATCCCGAATCCCATACTGCCGGTTAAAATCCCGGTGAAACAACCTCCACTTTTTTTTTATTGGCCCGTATGCCAGTATATGAGCCAATGAAAACATTGTAAAGCGGAGCCACTTCTGTTTAATTTGGAACTGCCTGATGTTCCGCATTAAAGACTTTTTTTTTGGTTTTCACTTGGTGTGGACTTTTTTTTTTGGTCCCTACCTGTCCCTTTACAAATCTGTCAACCCTAGCTTGCACTGACTTTTTTGTGCAGCTGTATAGGTGATGGTAAAAGTCAGAGATGAGTGTGGCAAACTCTCAGATGGATCCATTTACAGGGAATTACTGGGAATTTTGTGCAAGTCTTCAACAGGCTGAGGTAGGTTTGCCCTGGACAAGTCACTAAAGATGACTTTATTAAGTGTGAGTATGGTACCAATAGGCCTGACAGAGAAGGTGACTGATTTGTGGTCAGATTTCACCAGGTCAAGGATATTTGAGTTTCTTGGGTTCATGGGTTCATAGGTAGAGACTAGGCTGTTAGTCTGTAGACTATTACAAGCTTAGTCAGTAAACAGAATTCAGAATCAAACCATTCACCTTGTATGCATGAGGTAAAGATATTAACTATTATGCCAACCCCCTCCCCCTTCTTGTGAGTAGTTTACAATTTGTTCCAGTGCATCGATATTATCAAAGTCTGTGAAAAGCTGAGCATAGCCATTTTGAGTGTTGTAAGTGTGGCAATCAGTGCTTGGGTAAATGAGGCCCCCTAGCAAGGAGGTATTTTTAAACACTCAATGGGCTATAGTAATTTCCATGATCTTTGGGGGCCATTGATGAGGATCTGTAGTTAGCAATGAAGTGACTGCTGGATTTGTTAAATGTAATTTGGATCTCAATGACCTCCAAGTTAGGATTAATGGCAATTTGAAGAGAGGTGGTGCTGCTTTTTTTCAAATGAAGGTACTCACCTGCAGCTAACCAAGAACTTGAAGGCATGATAGGCACTAACCTCTTGTACAGAGGCAATGCTTTCATTGCAGTAAAGTCATGCTTCAGTAACTACACAATGTGTTGGAGTTGCAAAGGGGCCTTAGATTTTAACATTTTACTGTTTAGATTCCAAGCATTGAATAGTGGTACCATGATGTTGTCTGAAATTATGTTTGAGCTTGCTATGTTTGAAGGTCTAGTAGGGGTACTCAGCCTAAAATAGTATAATAAGGGCAGCAAAGCTTTAGTCGGTATGTAGAAGCCTTGGACTGAGAGGTGTAAGCCATCCCTGGTGAAATAGGACATTTTATTTACTATCTCATTCCATGCTGACACATACTAGATCCCCTTAGAATAACTCCAACTACTTAGCCAAATGTTAAATATCTTGTCTTTTTATTTAGGAATCACATGATCAGTATGCTTCCTGCCTCTAACACACGCATAGTAAGTTTCATCCTGTCTCTCACCATGTCCCTGTAGATGGAATACCTCACTAGTAGTAACCCGAAACTAGTTCCTGAGGAGCAGGTCACTGGATCTTTGGAGATCAACAGTCTCATCCTAGTTGTTGAAGGGTAGTGTAGGCTTGTTGTTGCTTTCCCCCAGTTGAATGCCCTTAATAACATATGCAGCAGACCAGCACAACAGGCAGTCAAGCTACACAAAGGTCAAGAATTATAACTGAAGGTGTCTGCAATAAAAATGGCAATCAGTCCATTCAGGGATGTTCCACACAATGCCAAATCAGAGACAGACAAGAATCAATTTCCCTCTGCTCTTTATCTCACCAGGAGCCAGACAGTGTCACTAATCCCAAACTAACTCATAAAAAGCCTTATGAAGTACTTGTGGCCTGATTCTCATCATGGGATTGGTGCTACTGTTTAGCTTTTGAAGATGCAAAGTGGCATTGTATCCCAACAGCGTGAAGCTGTGGCGAGACCAGCACTGGTAGCCAGTTTGCAGGTGAATCCCTTGCTTTCATCATTCTTGACAAAGCTAATTCTTTCTATTTTACATTTGTTAACCAGGAAAGTCCAACTTGGAAAAAGCCAATTTTTAGCAGAGGCTCGGGGAGAAACACTCTAGAGGCATAGCTTTGTAATGTGGGAGGAAACCCACACAAACACAAAGAGGACATGTAGACTCCACACTGAAGGCATCCCAGCTGAGAATTGAACCGGAGAACCTCTTGCTATAAGGCGACAATGCTACCGCTGCACCACTGCACTGTCCAGTACCTTTTCAGTTAGCACTTCTTGATTAGCTGCTGTTTGACCTAACTTCACAATACCTCCATAAATACTTCATCCATAAATCATCAGGGAATATTTTAGCAGTTTCTCTCCAAGTGTCTGCCAGTGCTTTATATAGATGCAAGTACTCTGAGTTGACATTTTTCCTGTAAAAGCACCCTTGAAATTTCACCAATACCAATACCTAGTTGTTCACAGGTCAACTAGTTTGCAGTGACAACCACTGCTCCCAGAGTTGCAAACCAGATACTCATGACATTATATTCGCAGTGCAACCATCTAATCAATAAAAAAGGGTGCCATGGATTTGAACTTTTCCACTATATCCTTTACAATCTTGGTGGATGTAGGCATCCTAAGGCAATAATGAAATTGCCTCATGTTTACAGACAAATAGGTAATTCTCAAACAAACTGATTAGGTATGTGTGAGAGATGTATTTACATAATGTTAGAAGAGATAAAGCTTTCTCATAAAAGCACTCCTCATGGCAATCAGGTTGTTAGTGGTACACTCATGATGCACTTGCCATGCACAGTACAAAGTGGACACATAGATCCACATATGCTAAGCCACTTAAATTTAACCTTCCTAAATCCGAAAGGCATCCTAGATGAAATGCACATAACAAATATCCACAGTGGCCCCAAATATGCTATTTCTAAACAACACACATATCAGCACATACATCCACATCTCATGGAGCCTCTACTTCTAACCCCATAAGGCAAGCCACCACACAATCCAACAGTCTAGTCACTGGAGACTCCATTGCAAGACACACTGATGTTCCTTTCACCAGGCTGAGTAGGGAGAAAGTCACAGTCAGTTGCTTATCAGGGGCCAAGAACTACCACACTATGCATGCACTCATGTCACTGGAACACATGTACTGGTATGATTTAGTCATAGTCCATGTGGGTGTAAATGACCTGAAACATACCTCCCCAGACTATATGAAGAGAGATATCATGGAACTGTAAGAAATTTTGTCCCAGGTTGGTATGAGCCTAGCACTGAGCAACATTTTACCTTATCCAAGGATAATACCACAATATGAACAGAAGATAACTGACTTTAATAATTGGCTTAGTTTCTGGTGTCATTCTAAGGGAGTGCAATATTTGTCAGTATGGAAGGAGATGGTCAACAAACCATGCTGCTTTGCTGGGCAAAGTCTGCACCTCTCCTCTCTAGGCCTTCAAATATTAGCTAAGACATTGTCCTCCCCCATAGTTCCTTTTTAGGCAATGCCAAACTGTTTTGGCGCAGTGGTGCAGTTGTAGTGTCATCACCTCACAGTAAAAGGTTCTCCAGCTCAATTCTTGGCTGGAGTGCCTTCTGGATGGAGTCTGCATTCCCTCTCTGCATTTGTGTGAGCTTGCCCTGGTTTCCTCCTTTTTTGGGGGGTAAGGTTTGGAATAATGATTAAGGTCTTTACTTCACAGGTACAAAATACAGGGTTTGATTCTGACCTCTAGGGAACTAGGGGGTTGGCTTAATGGTTAAGGTGTTTGCCTGACAGACAAAAGGTACAAGCTTTGGGATGTCCCATATGGTCTAGCAGCTAGAATTCCTGATTTTCACCCAGGTGGCACGGGTTCGACTCCTGGTATGGGAATGGGTCACACTAATCAGGGGCATCAGGTGCTGACTTGTCTAAACATGGATTACACTCCTGGCTAGGTTTATAAGGGCCTCAGGGCCAATAGCCTAGTAAACTCCTATGATCCTATGAAAGTACTTCCACCATAGCAAATGAAAACCAAAACAAATCTGAAAGTATTACTGCTCAGTAACAGGAGTCTAAACAAGAAACTCCACTCCCTGCAAGCTCTACTCACCCTAGAGAATGCTGCAGTCTGTGCAGTCACTGGAACATGGTTTAAAGCTGTGGAGAGCACACCAAGAGTGCAAGGCTGTAATGCTCTGCACACATTTAGACCAGCTATTACAAAGACAGGGACTAAAGGTGGAGGTGTTACAATTTATACAAAAAAAATCAATATACCACAAGGCTGGTCAAACAGGACAATCCACATGAGTTTCTCTATGTTCAAATCACCATAGGCAAAATATCATACCACTTCCTTGCCACCTATAGGACCCTCTGTATGACCAACTGACCCATAACATGTCATTAAGCTTACTGGATGCACTCACCATCCAACTCAATACCATGCTCACTGGCATTTTTAATTATCTCACTATTAACTAGGAATTATATACGACACCAAACATGCAGCCACTGAGATTCCCATATTTTGTAAACACAAACTCCTTGGACCACATTGTCAATATGCCAACTAGGGGTGTAAAAGTACTGAATCTGGTCCTTACTAATATGGGAGAGTGCTGGAAATCCCCTCATGTGGTGTCCTTTTTGATAATGTCAACCACAAAAATGGTCTCCTTTGAAGTAAAAATAAAACCTGGAACCTGAGCTAATGTTACAATGTTCAGAAACTACTCTTAGGCTAACTTCCTACTATTAAGTGATAACCTGCAAATTTTCAACCCCCCAGTAACTCAGTGAACACACCTGCCTATGGGGAACTGTTCACAGAAACCTTATACAAGCATGTTAATAGCTGCATAGAAGCAGATTAACCTACCAGGGAAAAGTACAGAACTAACTCAAAAAACAACCCATCCTGGTGGAAACACAATATCAATAGGTCTAAAAACAGAAGGCAGACAATTCTGGTAAAACTTATGAGGTGTATTATGCAGCAGGATAAGAGCACTCTTCTCAAACTAAACAACCAACTCAGAGGAAAATAAACTCTACTAAAGCCAAATTTGAGGTACATTTGAGGTCCCAGGCCAAGGACAACCACAAAGCATTCTGTAGCTATGTTTGCAACCTCAAACGCAATACAAAATTGTGTGCAGAGCTCATTGTTAATGGAGCCACCGATCTCTCAGGGCCACTGGAATTTTTATTTAGTCATAGCCTCCAGACAGACTTTGTGCCTAAAGAATGGAGGACAGCAGCAGTCATCCCCTGCACAAAGGTGGACCATCTACAGATCCTGGAAACTACAGATCCATAAGTCTGACTGGTCTTATAAGCAAAGCCATGGAAAGAATTATCATGGAAATGATCAATAATGACATAGGAAACCTGAAGACACTGGACCCAGCCCAATTTGGCTTCGTCAAAAGCAGGTCATGCCTACTCAACCCTGTAGTCTTCTTTGAGAAGGTCACCAAGGCAATGGATGAGGGCAAAATGGTTCACACTGCTTACCCTGGCCTGGTGAAGGCATTTTACACAATACCACTCAGGCATTGTTGACAAACTCATGTGGTTAAGTTTAACCTCTTTTGTCACCTGGTGGATAGACAGTTGGCTCACAGGCATGGCCCAGGAAGTTAGAATGGGGTAGTCCAACTCTACAAAGAAGCCAGCCACAAGCAGAGTCCCTCAGGGACTGGCCCTGAGCTGCTCTTTTTTTGCCATTCGCTTCTCTGTAGTGAAGATCAATGTTGAAAACCTCTGACTGACCTAATTTGCAATCATCTGTAAATTAGGAGCAGTCCTAGAATTACCACTGACACTAATGTTCTCTAGGAAGGGCTAACACAGGCAAATAACTTGTATCAGAGCCATGGACTAAAACTACATGCTAAGAAATGCATAACAATATCCTTTGGGAAGTCATCCACCCCTTGTAATTATCATATTAGCAACACACCCCTAAGATATAACCCAATAGTCAGGGACTTGGAGACACACATAGAGAGTAATGTAGCCTTTGGCCATCCTGTGTCTACAGTAGTGAGGAAATCATTCTATGCTGTGCAACTTATAAACAAAGGTATGGCATTTAGGTCCAAGGAGGTCATTGTTTCATTGTATTCAGCATTCATTACACATATCATAAAGTACATTCCCCCTTTGGTATGTACCTAACCAGGTACATCCAACAATTGGAACATTTACAGAGGTTTCTCACTAAAAGAATGCAGGTCATAAGTAACATCTTATGCAGATCACCTCAAAGCCCTATACCGCATTTTGTCTCTTACAGGCTGCTGAGGGGTGATGTATACATGGCATTGCCAGACTCCACCCTGATGGACCTCCTGCATATCCACAAAACAAACAGCACCAAAATTAGCCATTCTAAAGACTTAAATCTTGTATGTGATATAAATGGGATCTGCTGGAGAGACAGGTATGTATCCCAGAGACTACCCCTTCCGTGGAACAGGCTCCCCATCCATGTGAAGCACAGTTTCTCTCTAACCCAATTCAAGTGTAACTTGGGCAATTGGATGGGGAAAATGACATTCATCCCTGGTTTGACACTGATGTCTCTAAAAGACAGAGGCAACTTGTAAATGGTTCATCTCCCAGGCCTGTGCTTATACATATTTCACCTCACAAGCCCCTGCTTACACTTATTTTGGATCCCAGAACTTGAAGAAATTTGGGATGCATAACTAGGTAAAAAAGCCCTAGTAGTCCTTAGCCTAGTACATGCCTATGAGCCTGTAAGAAACAGTTTTCAGCATTTCCAGTGATTGGTAGTCTCCAAGAAGGTCTGGAAATAATGTCTCTCTCCTCCATTTCTCATGAAGAGCAAAACAGACACTAATCCCAAATTGATTCAAGAGAAGTGGTTCATACATTCTCAAGTGTCAGTAGTCTTGTCCCAGATGTTACAGATTTTAGAAGTAACATGGAAAAAAGAGTTTGTACTCTAAGTATTACAGAGCGATCTATGGGGGTTTGAAGATATGGAATAGAGGATAAGTTACTTTTCAAAACTCTAAGCAGTTGGGAGAGTCCCACTTTGCTCTTCTAGTGCTGATTAGTATGAAAAGGTGTGATAAGATTGGGAGAAGTTCTCATACTGAGATTTACTGAGGGACAAAAAAAAACTCAATAACCACTAATTTAAAAACACATCAAGAACTTGATAGATGAGTGGAAAACATTCAAAACAGTCACATAACAGCAGTAATAGTCATAGAGGAATGACAGCTCAAAAATTAAACCTTCACCTGTTCTGTTTCTCAGTTCTTTCCACAAATTAGCTAGACTAGATCCTTTTGCAAAATTCATGATGAATCTTTGCTAAATGGTCCTAACCAAAATCTTTTTTAAAACTCAAAGAAGAAAAAAAAAACAACTTTGATGTAAAAAACTGGGAGGAACTGTTGAGGATAAAGAAAGTATATATGTGCGGAGGTGAAAACTAGCATCACAGGGGCTGCAGCCAACTGGAAGAGAATGTCAGGGCTATTGTATGACGGAAGAATGCCAAAGAAACTGAAAAGTAAGGTGCACAAAACAGTGCTGTGACCAGTATTATTGTATGGTAAAGAAACCTGGGCAGGAAAGGCAGATCAGTTGTGGAAGCTCGAGGTGATAGAGATGCAGTGCCTGAGATGAGTGGTAGGTTGCAGACTGTGTGATAGATGAAAAATGAGGACATCAGAGCAGAAACCAAAGTAGCTCTAATTACAGAGAAGGTCAAAGGGAACAGATTAAGGTGGTTGATGGACAATCTGGGAGGAGGATTTGGGACAGACAGGAAGAAGGCCAGAGAAAACAAGGCCATCAGGCAAAGAGGTGGATGTACTTTATGAAAGAAGACCTATGACAGTCAAGTATGAGTGTCAAAGAAGGTAAAAATGCCAGTTAATCTAGAGAGATGGCAACAGTTGACATGACATCTCGACCCCAGGGGAGCTGATGATGATGATGATAGCCTACAGAACCTATATGAAATCCAAAATGGACAACTTCTGCTTTCAGTTTTCATCTATCTAATTTGATCAATCTGTAGCAGAGGGACTGTTTACAAATTAACTAACTCCAGTCTTTCTCTATTCAGGGGTTCAGAAAATCAGTTACTCCTGATTGGGTGACTTGCTGGTAGTTACAGATTCTGCACAATAATTGTAGTCCATTGTATTTTTTGGTAATCAAGCATTTTTGCACTAGTATTCTAAAAAAGAAAGAATGTAGAATCCTTACTACAGTAAAATCAATCAACTGTATAAAATTAAAAACCGACATAAAGGTAATAGACATGATAACTTTAAAAGGCTAGTTGTCCAACACAATGTATGTGAAATTCTCCAGGTGCAACTAACACTAGGTAAGGTTGCAATCCAAATTGTAGCTTGCTACAGGTCCCCCACCATACCCCAAGATTCTCACTACACCTTTCTAAACATACTGGAAAATATTAAGATACGACCAAACACCCTAATACTGGGTGATTTCAACTACCCTGCCATTAGCTGGGAAAACTACTCCTTTTCCCAACGGTTCTTGGAACTTATAAGTTCCAACTCCCTGGATCAACTAATCCATTGTCCCACCAGGGGCTCCAATATTCTAGACCTAGTCATTACCAACATGGGAGATAGATGCTCCACATCAGTGTTCACCCCCTCATTGGTCAGGTCTGACCATAAGCAAATCACCCTTGACATCCACATCCCATCCCCCAGTAAAGAAACCTCCATAAAAAACTTCTCCAAAGCCAACTTCATGCTAGTCAAGTCTGAAGTGACAAACTTCATGACACCCATGCAGATGGGAGCTGAAAGTTTGATTGCTGAATCCTACACTAAGGCACTGTATGAGCACATTCACTCGTGCATGAATTGTGCCATCTCAAATAGAACCAAGATGCTCTCCTCCAAAAAAAGGAAGCCAATCTGGTGGTCCCCTGTCATAAACAAACTATACAACAGAAGAAAGAAACTGTTGCAGAAAAGAGAAAAATCCCAGGATGCAAAAAACTCCCTTACCAGCCTCAGTAAGAAGCTGAGATCCCTCATAAAATCCTCCAAAACTAGTTATGAAAATAAAATTGCCAAAGATTTCAAAGACAACCACAAGGCATTCTATAGTTATGTCAAGAATCTAAATGGCAATGCTCAGATGTGCTCTGAGCTACAACAGAATGGCATTAAATATACTGATCCCAAGGATATTGCCAATATCCTGACAGATCGATTTAGTGCCAACTTCACTCCCTCTCACCTCCTAAAGGGTCCATCTCAATAACAAAAGATTGCCAAATTCCGGTAATCACGGCCACACAGGTAGAAACCGCACTCTCCAAAGCTAAGAATACAGCATCCATGGGACCAGATGATATCCCGGGCTGTGTACTACATGAACTACAAAATGAACTGGTACTTCAACAAAGTGTCATGTTTAATCATAGCCTCACCTCAGGCTTCGTGCCCACTGAGTGGCGCACAGCTACAGTTATCCCACTCCACAAGGGGGGATCCACCTTGGATCCCAGGAACTACTGTCCCATCAGTCTGATGAGCCTGATCTGCAAGGGCATGGAATGCATTATCATGGAACTTATAAACAAAGACATTGGTAACCTTCATACACTGGAGCCCACCCAGTTTGGGTTTCGTGAAGGGCCAATCTTGTTTCCTGAACCTGATTGACTTCTTTGAATCAGTCACCAGAGCTGTGGCCAAGGGTAAGATGGTCCACACAGCCTATCTGGACCTCACCAAGACCTTTGACACCATCCCCCATTCTGGAATCATAGATAAACTTACTAAGCTGGGCATAAATCCCTACATCACTCGATGGGTTGCCAAATGGCTTACTGATAGAACCCAGACTGTAAAAGTAGCCGACTCCAAATCCAGCTCCAGACAAGTGACAAGTGGAGTACCTCAGGGTTCAGTCCTGGGACTGCTCTTATTTGGCATCTACGTCTCTGAAGTACAAGCCAACACAAAGAGACTCTGGTTAACAAAGTTTGCAGATGACTGCAAAATGGGAGCCATTATTGAATCCCCAAATTATGTGGATATTCTAAAAAAGGGCCTTACAGAAACAGATGCTTGGTGCTAGAGCCATGGGCTTAAGCTTAATGCCAAGAAATGTATAGTTATTCCCATTGGGAAAAAACATGTACCCATGAATTACCACATAGGTGGCAGTAGACTAAACACCAAAAGTGTGATGAGAGACTTAGGAACACAGGTGGACAGTGGTCTCATATTTGATAACCACATCACCACAACAGTCAGGAAATCCTTCTATGTGGCACACCTTATCACTAAGGGCTTTTCTTCCAGAAAAAAGGAGGTCATTGTCCCACTGTGCTCATCCCTCATTAGACCCATTATAGAGTACAACGCCCCGTTTGGTATGTACCTCACAAGACATCTGAAACAGCTGGAAAGGCCGCAGAAATACCTCACTAAAAGAATCACAGGCCTAAATCAGATACCCTATGCTAACCATCTAAAAAAACTCCAGGTATACTCTATGGCATATCGTCTACTCAGAGGCGATCTCTGCTTAACATAGAAGGCCATGTCAAACCCTGAGCTGTTGGACACGCTCCACTTAAAGAAATCCCAATCCCTCAGAGCCACATGCTCCAGGGATCTAAACCTTGTCATCATAATGAACAAAACATGCTGGAGAGATAGGTTCCTGACCCAGAGACTCCCCATACTCTGGAATAGACTGCCCATACATGTCAAGCAGAGCACCTCCTTGGCCCTCTTCAAATAGAACGTTGACAATTGGATGGGAGATAGTAAATTCACCCCAGGGATCATGTCAGTCACCCTGCTAGACAGGGTCCAGGGAAGTAAATATTGTGGGAAGAAATATCCAGGGAATTGTTATGACTAGGCTTGTATAGGCCCTAGGGCCGATAGCCTAGTACCAACCTATGAACCTATGAGTATTAACAATCTAGAAAAAAGAAAAAAAAAACTTACTGATTTTTAAATTTTTGGATCGATTTCTACAGATAGATTTTGATTAATATTTACTTTTTAGCTACATTATTAGCTACATAAGGATACCATTCATTATTTTGATTTGACATTGACTGTGGACAAATCATTTTATATCACTCAATTTATAAGTAGGGGCATGACATCTAGGACCAGGAAGTCATCGTGCCACTGAAATGATTCCTCATCAGACACATTATTGAGTATAATGTCCACTTCAGTATGTACTTGAACAGGCAGATGTAATAACTGAAACATCCACAGGGTTTCCTCACAAAAAGAATACAGGGTGCAAACACAATGGCCGGGATTCACTAATCCACCATATAAGACTAACTAAGTCTTACACGGAAACTGCAGTGCAAGGGTATGATGTCAGTGTGTCATGCATATTCATGAGGGTGTGCTAACTCAACTCTAAGGCTTACACAGAGCGTGCACAACTGCAGGGGGTGTGTCAGACGGCCGAGCAGTCCAAATATCCATGCCCCTGCAAGTGCCTAAACTGCAAATGTCAACTGAAATGAGTGAGTCCACTCAAATGTCCACATACCCAACACTACACTCCCCCACATTCTAAATCCCTGTACAAGTTTAAAATGTAAAGGTTCCTTTTTTTATTATTCATGATATAGCTGCATGTATTTGTGCATGTATGCACAGGTTTGCCCATTGCTTTGCTACAGTTAGCAGTGTAGACATCAAAGAAGATAATAAACTATTTATATGCAAATTAAGCCACATAGCAATAGCGTAGTGGTAGAGCCCTCGCACAAGTAGGAGGCCTTCCCAGTTCGAGTCCCGCCACTCCCCTACCTATTTTCTGTTGGAAATGTGTCCATAAATAGAATTCCTGACATTTACCTTTTAAATCTCAGTAAAATGCATTGAAATGGCCTATGTGGTAGTGAATGATATTTAATATATTTATAAGCATGTGTAATGGTCATGCATACTGATAAATGCATAAGTAACGTATCTTAAGCAATGTGAAGCACTACTAAGCAAAGTTTACTAGTATTAAGCACAGTTAAGTTCAATTGCACATAGCTGAGCACTGCTTTAACTAGCACAATAGTTTTGCGCGGAGCTGTGCATCACACCAACTAGCGCAACGTTGGGCAATGTCGGGCAGCATAGAGCAATGTAGAGCAATGTCGAGCAACATTGGGCAAAGTTGAGCAAAGTCGGCTAAACACAGCCACACCTCCAAGCCAGTCTGGCCAGTAGTAAAATAAAAAGCAATGGCAGGCCTCGAACCCGGGATATTGTGCACCATAGTCACAGTACTAAACCACTATGCCATGACAGCTTTAAATATGGATGCATTTCCAACACACTCATATATATAAATGGAAGTTTACCCATTGCTAAGCAGGTCTGCTATTAGCTGAGAATTTTCAAAACCAGCCAATCAAAAATAAGTGTGGGAAATGAGGCATATTTAAGCTCCATAGGCAGGAATAATTGCCATAACTGGTTGTAGCTCCCATCTGCAGACCGTATGGCCGGTGTTGGAGAGGGATCTTGTTTTCAAGTGCAACGGTGGGGCATTGAGGAGTCAAAAGTAATGGTTTGGCTCCTCGTCCATCATCATGATGCAAGACTCCTGCAGGGCCAGTTTCAGGGCACTGAATACAAAGCGGAAGCCTGGAACCATCTAGCACATGATCTCACCAGTGCCACAGGCGTCCCTCGGACTGGTGAGCAGGTCAGACACCACTTCTCAGACCTGAAGAGATGCAAGGATGACTGACTGAACCAGTGGATACAGGAGGCCCATCAAATGGAAAATGCCCCACTACTGAGTATGTAGCCATGGAATGAAGTATGTAAGAATTGCTATAGTAGTCCATGTTATGGATATGTATGTCTCAATATCCCTTCATTTACTTCACAGCTGCAGGTGTCCGTGCTGCGAATCAGCAAGCCTATGCAGATAGGCTGCTAAGGCTGTGCCACCAGGCAGGTTAGTAATTATTCTGCATGTGTTGTCATATAAAAGAAGTGAGAGAGCCTGAAAAAGAGTGTTGTAACCCATTAATAAAGGTATAATGAGTGTTGAATAATTTCTCTGCATGTACTGTTATATAAAATAAGTGAGACAGCATGAAAAGGTGTTGAAACCCATTAATAAAGGTATAATATGTCTTGAATAAAAGACCTCTGCATGCACTGATATATCAAATAAATGAGAGAGCCACTAGAAAAGTGTGTAATGTAATAAATAAAGGTATAATTCCTGGAGTGTATCTGTGTCATTTTCTTCGATATGTTGTTGTACCCTTGCATTAGAGAAATAGAACTGCTGTAGTAAGTGCAGTCAACCCACACATGGGTAGGCCCATATAAAGTGGATGAAGGGAGTGCCAGTAGCTATTAAGCATATATACAGTCCTCAACTGTTGGTTCATGGCCAGCATGTACAGGTTAATCTGGCACATGAGTAGCTTGTTATTGTGTTCCCCAGAAATGTCAGTGTGCTGCTCGAAATGTAGGGGGCTGTCAACATATACCTGATAATGTCACCTGAACACATACAGACATGTAGATATTTAAATATAAATGAAATATATAAATATGTAGCAGTAACATCTGCATCCAGGACAGTTTGTATGTCAGATACAGGTCAGGTATATCAAGAACTAGCATAACCCATTTTACAATTTAACAGACATTGCCCAGTGTAATAATACATGTAGGGGATATATAACTGCAGTCAATAGGAATGTAGTGTAAACTACAAATATATATAAGTTGTTAATGGAGGTATCTTTTTACACTCTACTGTATGTGCCTAAACAATGCAATTCCACACCTCAATGGGTATGTCTAATCTCATAACATTTGTTGGGACACATGTCCTATTGGTTTATAAATATCTGCATTTACTTAGATGCATGTGTCCTGTTCATATACCACAATCTTGGTGGCCTGTTGCCACCAATAAATCCTGCATGCTGTTGGAATGTCCACTGTTGTTCTATATATGCATGTGTTATGCTTGCTGTTCAACTGTTGGAACTCTGGTGTGTTGGGTTAATGGGAATACTACTGTATGCTGTTACAACTAAATTGTAATGCTGTTGGCTATTACTAACCCACATTGCCATTAAATCCTCCTAAACATAGAATGTATGGGAAGGCCAGTCCCAGCAGACCCACCTTTCCCACCTCAGCTGGCGATGGCACCTGGCACCAGCAGGTCCAGTGCTCAGCCTGGGACCTCCTCCTCCATTGGTCCTGTGCCACCTTCAGGTGGAAGCACTGCAGGGGATGGGGCTCATCCCCCCCATGCAAGCGTGGCCAGAGGAGGGCCACCTATCACCCTACGAATGGTCCAGGCTGTGGTGCATAGGGAGATTGAGCGTTTAGTCACTGATCCTCTACGCCAGCTTGAGGCAAGAGTAGTGTGACTCAGGGGTGAGCCTGCCCCTCCTATGCAGCCCCCAGCACAGCCACTCTCCAGGCTGTGAAGGTGCAGTGGTGACTGCCCATGGGTGGGGATCTCAGTTCCACTGTTGCCATCTGTGGGCTCATGGGCTTGCGATTTCCAAACACCCTTCCCCGTCAATGGTGTTCACCCACCCCATGTGTCATATTCCGCCCCTGTATGCATATTGTTTGTCTTGTCTGTTTACCTCCCCAACCTACCTCCCCAAATATACCTACTTCCCCTACCCCACATTCCACTCTCACCTGAAAAAAAAATGGGCAATTTGGTCCCACAAAAAAATTACACCCCATACATAGCTGCCCATTTTGCACACATGTCCACTGGACACATAAACTGAAATTTAATTGGCAGTACAGCATACTTCATTGTCCTCACCCCTCTCTCAGGGGTGGAAGGTTTCAAATTTCCATCCAAATTATTAGTATATGCACAGCTGTTGCTATTAATGAAATGGGCAGCTATGGACCTTCCCTACATCTGTCCTGCACATCCTGAGCTGTTTTTCCTACTGTCTTTCCCTCTTTGTACCCCTTTTTCACCACTTACCTATGTCCCCATTTTCTTTTCTTTCAAAGAAATGAGCGCGGGGGTTAGCAGGAGTAAGCACTTTTAAGCAGTAGTTAGCGGGTTTGCGCAAGTGTGCACTTGTGTGTGCTTAGCTAAGTATTGCTAAGCGTCGCACAAACCTGCGCAAACCTACTTACAACTGCTTAAAAGTGCCTTAGTCACTCTGTATGCCATGGCCCTTGTTCTGCTCAGCAGCAAAATAAAATACCTCTGTCAGTCTTGAACCCTGGACACACTAGACTGCATGAAGTACCACTAAGCCACAGTAGATATACAGCAGCTTGTTGCTGAAATATATATATCTTGCATCAGAATGAGTGAATGTAAAGGGAAGATAGAAATGCCATAACACAAAACTTGTTCTGTGGAACTTTACCAGCAGTTGTTGTGGAATTGCATTACATGACTGTGATAACAGAACCAGACATTCTAGCAGCAAATAATGTTAAAGCAGCACTTTACACCCCCCACACAGTATCATAGCAGGCAATCCCCACCCAAATGTACAAAATACCTGTGTGTTCAAGGTCCAGCAAGGATGTAGGTAGGCATACTCAGTACTGGAATTGTCCAGTTTTCATGAGCACCCTGTGCTAATGTCAACAAAAAGAAACACAAACTGTGCAGAAGTGAGTACATTAATATCCACATTATAGCAGTTCACAAACAGTTCATGTGTCAAATGAAAACATCTCAATAACTACGTGTGTATGGCAGCAAATTGTATAAGTAGAAAAGAAACGACATACTCCCTTGTATCTTGCATTAGCATTTGTAGGGATGAGTACAAATCTACACTGTCAACTGTGTACTAGAAGTGGCAACATTCAGGTCCAAGTACAACATTCAAATCACTGGCTATACCCAAGAACTATACCAACCTTCTGACTTACACAATGGTGTCCACAGCAAACAAACATGGTCCTCACTTTGGAAAGCTGAAAGGGCTACGCCTACCTGACTTAGCAATTTATAGCATTGTGTTACTATGACACTGAGTACTGCAAGTACCACACAGCAGGCTGCATGCAATTGCCAAATGGTGGCCAACAATTGCTGTAGAGGCCATCACATGCACATGTGCAGATACCCATAAAAGCAGGCTGTACTTGCTGCCCACACATGCAATCATTTCATTGCAGCTATGGAGGGAGAGAGAGTGAGAGAGAGCAAGAGAGAGAGAGAGACACAGATGCAGACAATAGCTGCAGAATAAAAAAAAAAATATATATATATATCGAAAGAAGAAGTCATATATTGAAAGAAAAAAAGAAAGAAGAAAAGAATATATATATAAAAAAAAATATATATATATATATATATATATATATATATATATATATAGCCAAAAAGAAATATATTGAAAAATAATATATTTGGAAAAAAAAAAAAAAAAATATATATATATATATATATATATATATATAAAACTAACAATTATATTGAAAATAAGAAATATATTGAAAAAATATATATGAAGAAAAAATATATTGAAAAAAATATATTGTAAAAAAAATTATATATTGAAAAATAAGTAATATATTGAAAAAAAAATTTACTGAAAAAAGAGAAATATATCTAAAAGCATTACTGAGATATATTACAAACATCTATCAGTAAACACACGAAAAAGAAAGATACGAACACATACAAAGGAAAGGTATGTAACAGCTATGTATTTACTGGCATGTAGTAGATGTTTATGAAGAGTACTCTACATAGTTTGAATCATCCATACGTGGCAGCAGTATGTATCTATGCACAGATGCCCTGCATAATGACTGGCATGTAGAAATCAGTAGCTGTGTGTAGTGGGATATGACTGTGGCATATGTAGTTCAGCATTAAATGTCAAACATCTGATCCATGTTATCTGTGTTCTGTACAGTAGTGTGTACAATGTCTGTTTCGGGGTGTAGAGCATACGGTTACATAAACATGGATGTGACAGAGTAACAAATGCATGATAGTCATATTAATGTGTCTGTGTCAGATATATTAGCATCTGTACATGTGCATAGAGCAAGGAGCATACTGCAAATGTTTGTGAATGGTGGACATATATATGTTGTTGAAGGTTGTTATGTGCATATTTATGTGCTTGTAGTGTGTGGCAAACAAGACAGCATACAGTGCTGGTATATGATATGTGGTAGTTAAAAGTTGTGGGTATGATTCATCAGGTTTGCAGGGTTGCAGCCAGTAAGGCCTGCTAAAGCTACATGGGCTGAGAACACCTTCAATGCATTCCGCACAACACTGTGCAATATTATGACATAACTGTATACCTCACAACCTTCACATAGGTGATATCACCACCATGAAAGGTGGACTGTATATGTGCCTATATGTATATCTATATGTACACCAATAGATGTTTGTATGTATGTGTGTGTGTGTGTGTGTGTGTGTGTATATATATATATATATATATATATATATATATATATATATATATATATATATATATAGATATATATAGAGAGAGAGGGAAAGACAGGGACATATTTACTGCAACAGATGCCTGGTGACAAAGCCATGGACTCAAGTTCAATGTTGACACTGCATTGGCATCCCTTCTTGCAAAAACTCTGTACCCATTAACTAACACAGAGATGGTAGTCTACTAAACACCGAAGGTGTGATGAGAGACCATGGGACACAGGTTGACAGTAGTTTCCCCTCTGATAATCACAGTGTCACACTAGTCATGTCATCTGTCTACGTGGTACACGTCATCACAAAAGGTGTATCATCCAGGGAAATATAGGTCAGTGTTCCCCTCTACTCATCACACATAAAGCCCATTATAGAGTACAATGCCCCATGTGGTATGTACCTCACAAGACATCTACAGCAACTGGAAATGACACAGACATACCTCACAAAGAGTAATACCGGCCTCAAACACATGCCCTATGCAGACCGTCTCACAAACACACAACTAGACTGTGTCGCATACCGCCTACCCAGAGGTGACCTCTGCCTAACATACTAAGCTATGTCAAACCTACAGCTGTTGGACATGCTCCACGTAAACAGATCACAATCCCTATGAGATACACTCTCTAGGGGACTTAAACCTTGTGACCTCAATAAACAGCACATGCTGGAGGGATAGATTCCTATCTCAGAGACATCCCATACTCTGGAACAAACCACCTATGAATAACAAACAAAGATCCTAAATAGCAGTCGTCAGAAATAATCCTGATGATTGTATGGGAGATAGGAAATACACCCCTGGAATCACCTCTGTGGCTCTGCTTGTCAGGGCCATGTGAAACGTAATTACCTGTGTGTCAAAGGCCAAGGTAGCATATGGCTAGACCTCTATAGGCCCTAGGGCCAATAGCCTATTACCTACCTATGAAGCGATACACACCCACATGTACTTGTTGCAATAATTGCTATGTGAGGTTGACTGAATGTGATGGTGAATGTGTTCGTGAATGTGTCAGTGTTCTATATATGTGTGATAGCTTACTGCGAAACTGTTTCTGTCATGGTATTATGTGTCCTAGCTGTGATCCCAGCAAAAGATGTGTATGCAATTGCTAGGCAGAAAAAGCAGTATAACATACTGTCTATTGTAGTCCCTTGGTGTCGACTGGGGTGTCCCATTGTAGGCTAAAGCAGTACATGTATGCTTATTGAGTGTTACTGCTGGTGAATACAACTCCTGTATGAACTGTAGTACTACCTGAAGCTGTATGCCTAAACAGCACAGTATGGTGTATGTCCACATTTCTTGGAAACACTGTTATGTGTGTTCCCTGTAGTCCTCACAGATTACATACCTCAGGCATAAGTTTTTGTAACTACTGACACACAGTACTGTATGGTACATGGGTAAAGGTTATCTGGGTTGCCATACCTTTGTGTCTGGTATGTATGTCTGATGTGTGTGTGGGTATGCCTGTACCATGGCCTCGGTCATATGTCTGTTACAGGATATAGGTGCATATCTAGCAACATGTATAGTATAGTACAGCAGTATGCCACCTATATTAACGAATGTGCACATTTGTTAGGCAGGGGTTTGCCATCAACGACTAGTGTGGTATACTGGTAATACTGTAATTGGACTGCATGATCACTGCAATGGATTACATATTTCTTGATGCATTAGCTTGATATATACCTCCTGTGGCTAGGTGGTGCATTGTGTCGCATACAGTGTGCCATGTACTGTTTATAGTCTTACATACTGGTTTATCTTTGTTGCTGTGCAAAATATGGTTCGATATATAGGGTGTGCCAGGCACTGTCAGGCAGTTGTGGGCTGAGCACTGATATGTGGTATTGAAAGTGTGTATCCTGTGACAGCCAATACCTTGCTATATATGGCAGTTTATTGATATCTGTACTTTAGAATGTTGTGTGCCACATGACTTGCTCACACATATTGTTTCATTGTCTTCCAGGGCCATGTCCCACCATCGTAACCCCAGCTATAGCCCGGCAGAGGAGGAAATAATCACAACAAGCCTGGTGCAGCACTATGCCCTGCTGTTCTCCCGAACCAGTCAGGACCAGCATGAGCGGACTGCACTGTGGCAAGATCTTGTCCATAGGGTAAATGACATAGGCATGCATAACTGGACATATGAGCAGGTACGCCATCACTGCAGTGATTTAATTAGACATGTTTGGCAGCATGCGTCTGATATACAGGGACAACAGCTTGCCACAGGTGGTGGGGTAGCCATCCATCCCTCCTTCACCAGAGTGGAGGAGCTGCTCCTGATCCAGGTGGCTCCTGGCCAGCAACAACAACAACAACTAACATGTATCATCATGGAGGTCGGAGCCACACAGCAAGTTGACATGGAGCATGCAGGTAACATGGCATAGCTGTAGACTACTGTTACCTCTATTGTTATAGCATGCTTATGTGAGATGTGTATTGTGTAGTTAGAAGATGTGGTGCCTAGTGTTGTGCAATACTAATAATTAGGAATATGATTTGTATGCCTGTGACTGTTAACCGTTTGCAAACACACAGTAGCAATGCCACAGTTGTTGCCACTGGCAGACTATCTCATATCCTTGTAGGTCCCTCTGGTGTGACATCAAGGCAGCAGACCCATGCTGGTGAGTGTGGTCTAATTAAAAATTGCTAATTATATGTGCATGTCATAGGTGAGGTGTAGGCCATGTACACTTATCACACCTACGCATAATGCATGCTATGCATGTTTGCTGTGAGACTATGCACATCCCAGTAATGTGGGTAGCTGCCTAAAACACATACAATACACAGAGCATCCCACACAATTGTGGCAACACTGTAGTGGACGTTGGATAGACAGAGTCGATACACATGCACACAACATACACAACATTGTCATACACAGTACACGTTAACATGCTACACATGGCGTATTCAGACACCCGCTGTAAGGTCACACTCCAGTATACCAAATGTCATCCACACAGCACACATGATATACCTGAGGGGTAGATGCCTCTCATGTGGCTGTGCGACACTCTTCAACACATAACACATTTACGTTAGGCAATGCCCCCTACTGGGCACCATACAAACCCATGTAACAACTGGTTGTGAAATGATGAATGTAGCCATGGTACTGCAGTTCCGGTACAGCATGGTATGTGCCAGTCTGGCACACAGTAGCCTTGAGTGACCACATGATGCTGCATGATGATGGCTCATGGTACTACACCCCATACAGTTACAGTGACCACAGTACCACACATAGCATTAACTGATATGCACCTCAATGTTGTGTGTGTGCAAACATATGCACCGATACACATTATGCATAGCAATCACCATTTGTACAAAGTGACACATATATGTCATGTAATGCTATTGAGTGTATAGGTCATGTGACACACATTGTGTATGTGTGAAGTTTAACGTTGCAGTTGTGTTGTAGCATGCCATGTTATGGCTGGCACTGGCATGTCCACAATATGTCCTACACTCACCATAACCACTGTACAATGGCTGTGTTGAGCAATGGTATTCCATCAGGTATACATGCACCACTCATCCTGTGTGTATACATAGCATGCATGTGCTACACCTGTGTCCAGAATCATCTGCTTAAGACACAGACGCACTAATCAGAAATGGATATCTATATGACACACAGATACACACCCAGCCATGGTATGTATACCTGTGAGTGATGGTGCACAAGACATTGCAGAGCTTTTAATACTTGCACAGCAATGTTGTGTCCATGTACACATTGCATTCCAGGGTGAGGCTGATCACTGAACAAAAACACACATGCATCAAAGCCATGTATACTGTTATTAGCAAGGGCTGTCTACACCCGCACTGCATGCTGTTGAGCAACACACGTCCTGCATGCTGACACATGTGATATAACTGATTGCCTTGTGATACTGTACACAACCATCACCCACTATTGAGTATGTTCTGGATTGCTGGTGGTGTGTGTGTGTGTGTGTGTGTGTGTGTGTGTGTGTGTGTGTGTGTGTGTGTGTGTGTGTGTCTGTTTTAGTGAGGAGTGCATTTGTGTGCATGTGTGCATGTGTGCATGTGTACATGTGTGCATGTGTGCATGTGTTCATGTGTTCATGTGTTCATATGTGCATGTGTTCATGTGTTCATGTGTGCATGTGTGCATGTGTTCATGTGTGCATGTGTTCATGTATTCATGTGTTCATGTGTGCATGTGTTCATGTGTGCATGTGTGCCAACATCATGTACAGGCTGTAAAGTGTGTTTCCTGTCTTCCTCTCACAGGTGCTGACTTTGGGCTGGTTCAATGCAGCAGGGAAACCAATGTCACTGAGCAAAATAGTGATGATGATGATAGGTGTGTTGAGGCACAGGCATGTTTGCTAGGATCTGTCGTTGGGCCACCAATCGACAGTACACAAGTGTCCACCCTATCCATGCACACAGTCATACTGCCAATACATCCATCACCAATGCCCTTAGCTGAGGGACAGCATACAGTCAGCATTGGCCAGGACAGTGTGGTATCCATGGCACATGCATCCCAACACAGCAGCCATACCCAGATGTCTGGAGGGGTACCACATAGGCAGATGTCCAGGGGTTCTCGCCGGAGCACTGCTGCTCATCATGCCACTGGCAGACGTGCCACAGGTCTGACAATGTCATGCATGTTCCAGGCTGTCATGGAGGCACAGGCACGTATGGAACGGTACACCAGACAGGGACTATGGGCACAGAGGGCACATAACACCGCCGTAATTGACAGTATCCATGACCTAGCAGGTGCCATCCATCATTACACTGAGGTCACAGATAGACGTTGGGGAGAGACATTAGATGTCCTCCGCAATGTCATGTCCATGTGTCAGGACAGTGTGGGATGGTTGAGTCATCGACGTGGATGTATGCCAGCAACATCAGCAGCTGGCAGTCACCACGGATGTCCCCCAAGTCACAGCCGCTCCCATAGTGCCAGTACCAGCCCCAGCAATGTTGGGGGTGGGCT
Source organism: Protopterus annectens (assembly GCF_019279795.1). Lineage (NCBI taxonomy): Eukaryota > Metazoa > Chordata > Ceratodontiformes > Protopteridae > Protopterus > Protopterus annectens. The sequence continues at coordinate 498,143,228 of NC_056736.1, forward strand.
GTCAATAGAACGTCCTAGAAGACCACGTGCACGTGGCTCTGGACAGTCCCAGCAGGGACCTGGGTCCAGTGTACGTCCATCTACCTCTGGGGATAGTACCCAGTCTGGCTTAGTACCTGATAGTGTCAGTAGCACCCCTGCCAGGCACAGGTACCATATCAGTGGCCAGAGATGGTGATCTGTGAAGCCTGGCAGGTGCAGTCTGTGGCTGTCCCACAAATACCCATATATGGCAGCCACATGGTGGAACTGTGTGCATGCAGACACACACACACAGGAACCAGACACCTAGGGCTAACACATATCTGCACACATTACATCAACATTGGCCCATAGCAGTACTCTTGCCCCCCCCCCCCCACACACACACACACACACACACACACACACACACATGCGTGTTGATTGGATAGCTCACTGTAGGCCTCTGGCAAACCAACAACACACCCTGTGCATATGATGAAACCTGTGCCACCTCCTGTCATCTGTAACATCGATGCAGGAACAGGCTACCATGGTGCTGATGCACAGGGTGACTTTATAGCAGTACAGCAATGTTACCATGTTGTCAGCAGTAGAATGTAATGATATGCTTGAAGGTGTAGCTGAGCAGGCATGATGCATTAAAGCTATGATTGTCATTGTAGTATTGTATACACCAGTGTTAGTTAAAATAGTGTATTGTCCACCCACGTGCCACTTGGCTGATGTGTGTAGTATTGGCAGCATGTGTTAGAGAGTGGACAGTATGTGTGGGATGTGTGTAGCACAGATTTGCAGGTGTATATCTGTGAACATGGTGGAGGTGCACTCTCTGCATGTATGTGCATAGTGGACACATGGGCAGGGTGACATGTCCTGTATTACACAGTACCACTATATAGTTTGTATTGGTGGCCAGTATGCATTGTACTACACACATTTCGGAACCTGACTACACATGTGTGTATGACATGGTTTGACACTGTGCTGTGGGTGATACTGTTACTATCTGTCACTGTTCTGCATTCTGGTAGTATACATAACTTCAACAGCCTGACCATAGCTAATCGTTAGATGATGTCTTCACGACTGACACACAGCTGTAGGACACACAGCAAAATTTGCATCCTTCAGGTACTATACTATGCCAGTAACCAGTGGTATTCACCTGCACCCATTACTGAGACCACTCCTGTTTGGCATATAGCTCTCTTAGGTACAAGCAATCACAGTAGGGATATGTCCGTCCACATCTGGTAATGCATACTGTGGCCTATAATGCATTTTCCAGATGACACACACATCCTCCACAAGGGTACCATACAGACAGATAACTGTTGTCAAACCCATGCTGTAAAGCTATTATCCAAACTAAGCATAGTCATCCACCTTTACGGAACATAGTATCCCCACAGTACCACATAGGTAGTAAGCACCAACATGATGAATAGGTACCGATGTGTACAAGCAACCAAGTGTTACGTCATCTCTCCTTTAATAATCACATTTCCTAAGGTATTTTGAAATACCTCAGTAGATCACATAAGCAATAAGGGGTTTGCATGCATATCCACAAAGGTTGTTGTACACCTATAATGAATAGTCATCATTGACAGTTAGAACCGGTCGAACATATACCTCGGCCATAAACCCTCACTCACACAATTCAATAGTAACCGTAATGAGTATGTGTGACACGGATGACCTAGGCCAGGGATCACTGCAGTGGCTGGCCTTGTCACAAGCATACAGATGGGACCTAAGGTCTGGGAAGCAGCAGCACAGTCTGGCAAAGATGACAGTTGTGTCCTTGGAGAAAGCAGGGTTCACACACATGCACTAATTGAGGTAACATGTTGTTGTTGTTGTTGTGTCTTTCAGCTTTTCCCGGTTAGGGGTCGCCACAGTAGAACTCCGGTCCGCTAATGATTGGTAGTTGATTTTTATGTGCCGAGTTACCAGCCCTGATGAACAACCTTCAACGAAGGTACGCCCATTCATGCATGTCTCCACACAGAAGACGGTCTAGTTGAGAATCAAACCGGACTGCATCTTACTGTGAGGTGACAACGCTACTGCAGCACCACCACTGCGTATTTGCCACACAGCTACCTCACATGTGCAATGCATACTGACATGTCATACAGTAGTAAAAGCAAAACCCACTACACATTGACCAACAGTGCCACACACATAGAATACACACACTCACCAAGTGCAGGATTCAAACACCTACTTAACTACTTCATGATACTAGAGCAGTACACATTAACATGGCATGCTATACACATTACTGGGATGTCTGTTTTCCACAGGTATATTTGTAAGATGGTGACATCATCAGACTTGACAAAGATAAGTATACCACTTGTAAGGTGTTCTACTACTCTACAAAAAGGTTTCTCCTCTCCCAGGTTATTACACACAAACACACACACAGGTGTCATGTGCAGGATTCAACCCCCTACCTAACTGGTTTATGATACTACAGGGGTACGCATTTACACAACGTGCTCTACACATTACTTCAAGCTTTCATTTCCACAGATATGTTTGAAGGATGGTGACATCATCAGACCTGACAAAGATTAGTATACCACTTTTAAGGTGTATGAGCACTCTCCAAAAAGGTTCCTCCTCTCCAAGGTGAGCACACACAGGCACACACTTGTCAAGTGCAGGATTCAAACCCCTATCAAACCGGTTTATAATACTACAGGAGTACGCATTTACACAACATGCTATACACATTACTATGAGTTCTTTTTTCCACAGGTATATTTGAAGAATGGTGACATCATCAGACCTGACAAAGATTAGAATACAACTTTTAAGGTGTATGAGTACTCTACAAAAGGGTTGCTCTTCTCCAAGGAGATCACACACAGACAGACACACACACACACACACACACACTTGTCAAGTGCATGATTCAAACCCCTACTTAACTGGTTTATGATACTACCAGGAGTACACATTTACACGATGTGCTATACACATTACTATGATTTCTACTTTCCACAGGTATATTTGTAGGTTGGTGACATCATCAGACTAGACAAAGTGGGTTACATTAGGTGACATTGGGTGAGCTACATAGAAAGAATGTCTAAACACTTTGGCCATGTGATCATCAAAGAAGAGTGCACTATCTAACTGTGTTCCCAGGGCCTTCATGACTTTCTCCATACATACTGCATTACCACCTATGTGGTAATTTGTTTGCACTTTGTTTTAGCCAAAGGGAATGACTATGCATTCTTTGCCATTCTTCTTGGGGCATTGTTTTGACACCAGGTATCTGCCTCTGTAAGCCCCTTCTGGAGGATGTGTGTGTCAGCCATTGAGTCGATTATGGACCACAGTTAGCAGTCATCTGCAAACCTGTTCAGCCATACTCCTCCAATGCTTGCCTGTACCTCTGAGCAGTGTTTACTGAACAGGTGGGGTCCCAGGGCCAGGACCTATGGGATGCCATTTGTGACTGTCTTAGAGTCGGACATGGCACCTGCAACTCTGAACATGTGTGTTTGATCTGTGAGCCACTTGGCCACACATCCTGTGACATAGCTGTTGATGTTCAGGCTGGTAAGCGTGTCCATGATGACAGAGTGGGGAATGGTGTAAAAAGTCCTTAGTGAGGTCCAGATGGGCTGTGTGGACTGCTTTCACCTCCATCTATGTCCTTGGTAACTGTTTGTAGTAAGTCAGCTATGTTTAGGAGGCATGGTCTGCCTTTAACAAGGCGGGGTTGTGTAGAGTCCAGTGTCTGTGGGTCCCCAATGTCACTGTTTATGGGTTCCATGACAATATGCTCAATAGCTTTGTAGACCAGGCTGAGTAGACGTATAGGGCAATGGTTTCCAGGTTCTGTTGTGGCACCCCCTTTGTGGGGCTGGATGACTGTTGGTGTATGCCATTCTTTGGGTACATACCCTGTGGTACGATTGAGTCTGGCCAGTGAATGTTGGTGAGGGTGTGGTTCCTTTTAGGCCTAGTGTGCGATGCAGCCTGGGACACCATCCAGTCCCATTGATGCTGTGTTCTTGGCTTTGGAGAGGGCTGTCCTTACCTGCATGTCCATGATGTCTGGGGCTCTGCATCCTTCTGTGATGGACACAGGCCCTTTTGCGGGTGATGGGGGGAAATTTGCACTGAACTTGTCCCCCAGGATGTGGGGAATGAAAGTTGGTTCAGTGTATTCCTTGCCATTTGGCAGTAGCTGACAGCATATTTGGAAGTTGATATCTACATGTGTGGTATAGCTACCACAGGCTTTGTGGTTGTCATTCTTACAGTCCTTGGCAATTTGTCTTTTGAAAGTGTCCTTGAATTATTTTATGAGCGATCATTTCTTCTTCCTTATAATGATCAGTGATGCCTTTCCTTTAGTGAAGTTGGCTCTATCAGGTGTTAGTTTCCTCCTTCTGTTGTCTAGCTTATTTATGAGCAACGACCACCAGATTGTTTTCTTATTTTTGGAGAAGTGCATCTTGGATTTATTTGTGATGTCTCAATCCATGCATCCCTGTAGATGTTTATAGGATTCACTTGTAACTGATTCAGCAGATTGTATACCATTATCCTACAGCAAGAGGTCTTTTGAACTTTCCACTTTTGTCTTGGGATGTGTGCAGTTTGCTTTTGAAAATGTCTTCATGGTGGTTTCATTGACTGGGTGAGGGGGCGGGATGTGGATGTCCAGTGTGATTACTTTATGATCTGATATTACCAGCGAGGGCTTTATCTCTGTTGTGGAACACTGGTACCCCATGTTGGTGATGATCATGTCCAGTATGGTGTCACCTCTAGTGGGCATGGTGACCAGCTGTTCCAGGGTGTTAGAGCTTTTAATCTCTAGGAAACATTGGGCAAAGGGCGTTGTACACAAGTAATTCTCCCAGTCACCGTTTGGGTAGTTGTAATCACCTCATATAATGGTGTCTGATAGGACCTCAATATTTTCCACTGTTATCAGGAATACTGAGTGAGGTTCCTGTGACAAGGTAGGTGATCTGTAGCAGGCTACAATCTTATGAGCAGCTTTGCCCAATGTTATTTGCACTTGCATGGTCTCCAAGGCCTCATGCTGTGCCACTAACCTAAAGGTGTGGGTATCCATACGGTAAATGGGTACACCCCTTCCTTTTGCATTTCACTCGTGGTTTGGGGTCCGAAGGTCAGAGAGATTGTGAGTGTTTTACGTGGAGCATGTCCAACAGCTCTGCATTTGACATAGCTTTGTATGTTAGGCAGTTAACACATCTGAGTAGATGATATGCAAGGGAGTACAGATGGAGCATTTTGAGATGGTCTGTGTATGGCATGTATTTCTGGCCGCTAATGCTCTTGAGGTATTGCTGCAGGCTTTACAGTTGTTGTAGTTGTCTTGTTAGGTACATTGCAAAAGTGGCGTTGTACTCTATTATAGTTCTAGTGAGTGATGAGTAGTGGGGAACAATGTCCTCTTCTATCCTGCATGAGACACATTTTGTGATGTGGTGTGCCACATAGCAGGGTTTCCTGACTAATGTGGGGATGTGATTATCACGCTTGTGTCCAGTGTACACCTGTGACCCAAGGTCCCTTGTCACACTTTCAGTGTTATGTATACTACCGCCTATATTTTAATTCATAGCTACAGAGGTTTTAACAAAAGGGATGACAATGCACCTTTTGCCATTGAGCTAGAGCCCATGGCTTTGACAACAGCCATCTGTCTCAGTGAGGCACTTTTGTAGGATGTCCACATCTTTATTGTTTACAATTATGGCTCCTAGTTTGCAGTCCTTTGGTAACTTCTGTATCCACAGACCTTCCATGTTAAAGTTTACTAAAGGGAAGTAGATACTAAACAGGACAAGACACAGGACTGGATCTTATGGTACTGCACTCATCACTGGTCCAAAGTCATACTTGAAGTCTGCTATTTTCACAGTGTGTTTTGTCAGTAAGCCTGTTGGCAACCCATCTTGTGACATAGTAATTTATACCTAGTTTAGTGGGTTTATCTATATTTCCAGAGTGTGGGGTGGTGTTGTAAGCCGTGACAGGATCAACATAGGCTGTGTGAACCACTTTACCCTTGTCGACGGTTCTGTTGACTGCTTCATTGTCATCTATCAGGTTTAGGTGACATGATCTGCATTTTACAAACCCAACATGGTTGTGGTCCAGGGTTTGGGGATTACAAATATAATTGTTTATATGTTGTATGATGATACATTCCATGGCCTTGAAGAGCGGGCTCGTCAGGCTGATGGGGCACTAGTTCCTGGGGTCCGTGGTGTCTCCACCCTTGTGTAGTGGGATAACCATCACTGTGCACCATTCAACAGGCACAAAGCATGAGGTGAGGCTATGACTGCACATGGCACATCAGTGTGGTGCCTGTTAGTTCTGTGGTTTGTGTGGAACACAGCCTGTGAAGTTATCTGGTCCCATGGCTGCTGTGATACTGGCTTTGGAGAGTGTTTTTTACCTGTGCAGCTGTGATGACAGCAACTTTGCAGTCTCCCATTATAGAGGTGTGCTCTTTCATGGGTGAGAGGGGGGTACAGTTAACAGTGATCTTATCTGCCAGGATGTTGGTAATATCAGTTGGGTCTGTATATTTAGTGCCATTGAGCTGTAACTCAGTACAGATCTGAGTGTAGCCAAGACATGGACCTGCCTTTTGGGCAGAGATCTCTTGAGTAGACAGTATGCAACAGAGTGCAGATTGGGTTACATTCAGTCTTGGTGCATGGGGCAACTGTTTGAGGCCAGTAATCCTCTTGTTAGGGTACTTCAGTGGTCTTTCTGGCTGTTGAACGTGCCTAGTCTGATTCATCGCAAGTGTGTTGTGGTACTCTCTGACAGGTCTGATGACTGATGAGTACTGGGAACCTCCTTTGACCTACATGCACAGACCTTGGCAGTTTATGTGAACACATAGCATGATTTTCTGGCAACTTTGTGAATGTGTTTCTGAAAGTAGAGACGTCTATCCACATTTGTCCATAGATCCCCTATTATCACCTCCATATTTGGCATAAGTGTGTGAGCATGCCCAGTATGACCTTTCAGTATGTTGTTGCCTGACATTTGCTTCATTTTCTAAGTGTGTGAGCATGCCCAGTATGACCTTTCAGTGTCATGCTGAATGAAATCCACTACATTTGTTGGAGTGTGTGAGCAAGCCCAGTATAGACATTTATACTATATGTGCATGGAAAGTCAAGTTGTATCTTTACAGCAGGGCTCACCTTTGTGTCATAGATCAACAGGGATCATGCTGTGCCTCCAGGGCTTCCATGAGACACTTCGCATAGACTTATCAACATTACTACATACAGGGAGGACAGCTATTCTTTGTACATTTCTACCCAGGGGCACACTTGATTGTTACTGTGGGTGTACTTAGGATGAGGGTTTCACCTGACACTTATACACATTTGCTATGCCTGCACTGCTATGTACTATACATCATTTCAGTCTGTACTGTTGCCTATCATACTGGCTTGAGGCATACTACTGTGCTACAGATCCTAGCGTCCAATGTCACGTATATTAGATTGCAACTTCATAGCCTACACTACCCACATCACTCCACCTGGCCTGATGTTCTCTGTTTGCATAGGCCTGTAGGGGAGGTTACCCATATGCCTCCAGCGCGTCCTATTAATAGCCGTTTGCATTACTGTACAATTGTCCTGCTGTGTCTGTGCTACTGAAATGCTATCATGGCTTAGTGGTTCAGTACTGTGACTATAGTGCACAGTATCCTGGGTTCGAGCCCTGTCACTGCTTTTTATTTTCATGCTGGGCAGAGCAGACTGCTTAAGGAACAGTAAAGCAAATATGAGCATGTTTACCTGACTTTGCTCAACTTTGCACGACTTTGCCCAACCTTGGCCAGCATTGCTCAATGTTGCCCAACATTGCACTAGTTAGCACAGGCAATTTTGTTTACATATACTAAATATTGGTAAATGCTGCTTAGCACTGCTTTATATGGCTTAAACCATGGCAATCATGCCTCCGGTGGTGCTGCAGGGCTGCCTATGTTGGATGCACATACTACATTCCCTATACAAGTTTGGAAACAGGTAGTGTCATAGGTTCATAGGTTCATAGGTTCATACTAGGCTATCTGCCCGAGGGCATTTACAAGCCTAGCCCATAGTTTTGTGGCTTACGCCACCCCTTTAGTATGGGGAACTATACCCATTATTTTGCTGTGCCTCTGTTGAGCAGTGACACTGAGGTAATCCCTGGGGTATATCTGCGATCTCCCATCCATTGGTCAAGATTTCTCTTGAACAAGGCCAGCGAGGTGCTCTGCCTCACATATACCGGGATTTTATTCCACAGCATAGGGAGTCTTTGGGTGATGAATCTATCCCTCCAGCTGGCCGCTATTAATAGCCGTGTCGAGGTTTAAGTCTCCCGCCCTTGTGGCTCTGACGGATCTAGATTTTTTGAGGTGAAGCATATTCATCAAATCTGGGTTTGACATGGCCTTGTATGTTAGGCAAAGGTCACCTCTGTGTCAAGTTAGGCATCCCTTTTATTTTATGCGCGAGTCAGAGAGAGGTATCATTTCCAGTGTTCCTACTGAGCCAGTGTATGTGCTATGCATTGCCGCTTTGCCAAGGCCAAGACATACTGGGCATGCCTCCTTCTGCCTACTGGGGCAGGCTCAGGTTGTTCCTCTTCCGAGTCACGCTGTGCCTGTGCAGGCCTTGGCAATGGTGGGGGGCTGTTTGGCCCTGCCCTATGCTGTTCCTGCTACAGCTGTTTTTGCAGGATCATATTGTGTAGCATGGCACATACCATGACAATTTGGGTACATGTAGTTGGTGAGTACTGCAAGGCTCCACCGGATGTGTCCAGGCACCGAAACCATGACTTGAGCATCCCATACACATGCTCGATTACATTTCGTGTTTGTGCATGTGCCTCATTGTGGAGTTCTTGCTCATATGTGTGTGCATTTCTGATGGGTGTCATCAGCCACTGCTCTAGTGCGTATCCAGCATCCCCCACTAGGTGACCGTCAGGGATGTCCCCATTGGCAAATGTCTGGAACAGCTGCATCAGATGCCAGATATGGGAATCCTGGTAGCTTCCAGGGCAGCCAGCACACACATTCAGTATTATGCCCTGGGCATCGCACACAACCTGGCAGTTGATGGAGTGGAAGCCCTTGTGGTTGATGTAGGCCCTAAACCGCTCACCGGCTGGTGCTTTGATGTGTATGTGCGTGCAGTCAATTGCACCCACTACCTTAGGGTATTCCGGTATTTGCTGGAAGAGATGCATATTGCTGGCCAATACCTCACGGGAATTGGGGAAATATACATGATCATCGATATGTGCTGACATGGCATTCAGGAACTGGTGCAGTACCCTGGATGCTGATGCCTGTAAAATCCCCATCATATCACCAGTTGGTCTCTGGAAGGTACCTGTTGCTAGTATTCTTAGGCCAACACATACCTTGGTTTCCACTGGGATGGGTTCCCCTCTGTTGGCTCTGTGTGTGAGGTGTGGCTTGCACAGCTCAACAATTTGCTGCAGGAGCTCTCTGTCCACACTATAGCGCTCCACAATCTCCAGCTCATGTAGCCCCTGGTAGGTTACCCTGGGTCTGTACACTCTTCTCCGTCTCCTCACTGTGGGTTGCTCAGCAACATCTGCAATGGCACCACCCTCAGCATCTTGCACATGTTGCCTTATAATAGCAATGGCAGCCCCTAACATTTTTTTTCTCAGTTAAGCTTTTTAAGTTTTCACTTCTCTTTGTATACTGCTGTGTTGCAATGTTTCTGAGTAAAACATGGAAGGAATGTTGTTTGCAGAGTTTTAAGTGCTGGGCTGGGCTGGGCTAGTGTATTGCTGGTGTAATTGGCTGATTCTGATTGATTTCACCTGGCAGCTCTGCTAGTTCTCCTTGGTTAACTTCCTACTACTACTTTTCCTTCCTTTTCCCTTTTCTGTTTCCACAGGGGGCGGCGCCGCACAAACAAGCACAAACACGCACACACAAATGCACATGCGCACACAGAGCCTTACACAGGCTTAGGCAGGTACACATCCGTGCACACAGGCTTAGACAGCCTTACACAGGCTTACATGGGTGCACACATGTGCACACAGGCTTAGACGGGTGTACAGGTGCACACATGCACTACGCTTAAACATCGGAGATCGGGGAAAAAAATTTTTTTTTTATTATTTTGCAACACATATAAATGCCACTGGCCTTATATTTGGCCATCGGCATGCTTCCTCAACTGGATGCATCCTTTATTTGGAGCTGTCATTGCTCATTTGCTATTTGCAGAAAGGTACTCAGTTACCAACCGAGTACATTTCTACAAATAACACTACTCTTACTCAGACAGTTTAGTGTTTCCAGGATCGCAAATTTACATCATTTGCATAGCTTTCAGCAGCAAATGAGGTAATTTGCATAACCTAACACTGTCCATGCAAGAGTCATTTTAGGAGCTCTCCTGCACGCCCCTGCCGGCTGTTCCTGGAACGCTCGGAAGACATATTGGCTGTCTGGAGTCTTACACTACTCTTAGACTCTGTGCAAGCCTTCGTGAATCCGGCCCAATGTCTTATGCAGAACTTCTCACAGCCCTGTCTCTATACTCTGTTTCCTACAGATTGCTGAGAGGTGATTTATGCCTGGCATGCAAGACATCCTTAGATCCTGCTCTGATGGTCTTTTTGCACATCCGCAAAGTGAAGAGTGCCAGAACTACTAGATCTAAGGATTTAAGCTTTGCTTGTGACTTATGTAGGACATGTTGGAGGGACAAGTATGTATCTCAGAGAATTCCCATTCTCTAGAATAGATGTACTATCCATGTGGAGCAGAGCCCTTTCCTAACCCTATTCAAGTGCAACCTGGACCAGTGGATGGGAAATGGAAATTCACCCTAGTCTGGCACTTATGTGTCTGATGAACAGAGACAGCTATTAAATCATTCTCTAACTAATATACATGCCTTAAAATAACCTATAAGGTACAATAACTCATGAAATACATTAGGGTTGCATTGCTAGGCTTATAAAGGCACCAGTGGTCATTAGCTTAGTATGTACCTATGAACCTATAAGAAAACTTACTTGGATGACTAAATTACATAGAAAGCAAACCAGTGCCAATGATTCTTTACATCGGACTAACTTTCATCAGTTAAATTTGTCTGCAGATTTTCAATACAAATAATTTATATGTGCCAAGAAATTAAGTAAATATTGAACAGATGCTCTATATATTTGATGTGATTTGATAATTTTGTTTTATACTTGTGGTTATAGCATACAGGATACAGAAAACGCTTATTGGAAAAACTGTAATCAATTAAGACATGAATTGTTTTATGGTAAAAGTTTAGTGAAATATAATACTAAATGCAATTATAGAGATACCCAGGACAATATGCAACTAGTTACTGAATATAATGTTTGTTCAGAAAAAAGTTGCAAAATATCATTGGACATATTGTTCCATAATGTTTATTTAAGTAAAATAAAAATAATCACACTGTTAACCTCCGCACCACACAAATGTTCGCAAAGCAACCACTGGAGTCCAGGTTAACAAATAATTCAAAACTAATAAAGTGTGTAATCAAGGTCCAAATACACACCAAGAAACACCAGTCAGTGGTACTGATGGTCAATAAAGACTGGAAAGCAAGTAGCTATGTTTCCTTTATATAGATCTTACTGTCAAAACATCCAGAAATGCTCTGATATAATGAAAACTGTGACGAATTTCCCTAACATTCACTTCAATATATTCTTCAGGATTACTAAGTAACTCAAAAAAGGCAACATTGTATTGTTCCATTGTCATAATCACAATGTTGCCCCCCTTATCACTTTTCATCTATCTCAGGTCATTTCTATCAACCAACTTTAATAAGGCTTTATGCTCAGGTGGAGTCAAATTGTCATACCATCTACTAAGAGACATTTTACTGTTCAAAAAACAGTCAATTTCCTGAATACAAACTTCCTCAAACACTTTAAGGGTTTGATTCAAGGTTGGGGTATAACAAGATGGTTTACCTAACCTGGAGTTACACATTTCAATGTGATGTAGAAAATAATTTAAATTAAGTTCGCGAACAAACTGTTTAAAGTCAATTATAGTTCTGGAAAAGTCTGCCTTTTTAGTAGGAACAAACTTGAAGCCATAACTTAGTACTTTTAACTGGTGCTCATCAAAACAAACACCTGATAAGTTAATAATGCAACATTTGTTATCAAAAGGGCTTACTGCTCTTCCTTTGATGATTCAGAAGTAGTTAGACCTCTCACTTTCATGTTCCGAGTCCTGACAGTTTTGTTCTCTCGTTTCGGTAAAAAAGCCAACGTTTTTGAATGTGCACCAGCTACATTTGCATTAGAAGAGGCTATATTACTTGTTGCTTCATTGGTGACTGACATTTCTCCAGTATCTGCCTCATTTTCATTCTCTGAATGAATGATGCTTGATTTCTCTGCCCTAAAAAACCTCGTGGCCAAATTAAAGGGCTGTGATTGGTTGACCTGTCTTATAGCCCAGTGCAGTCTGTTAGAACTGTTCTTGTGGACTCATCCACCTTTCTTGGGAAAACCAAGGATGTTTTCTTTAGTAGGACCCAACTTACCATTTTTTGTTTTTGTTTTGGTTGTTTTTTTCTCTGGAACAAAGTTTGTATAGGCAATACCTTCTTCATAGGCCTCAAAAGTTTGTTGTGTTTACGGCCAATGACTTCAACTTCATGTGTTTCAACTTCTTTAAGTATTTGATTGAACACACCATCAGAGTGGAAATCTCTCATTAGCATACAAAGTTCTTCGTCTATCTTAGTGATGTCCTGTTTCAATAATGACATATTCTTATGATTATTTTCTATAAGAATTTTAAGCAGCTGCAGACCTGCAGTATTGACAAAAAGTGGCAAGTTCACTAAAAAGTGGGTCAGTGACAGAAATACCATTAGGGCATTTGAAGAACCTTAAGCCCTTTGGAATGATTTCCAACTCTATGCATCTATGAAAATACTGAATTTCTATGTCCAAAGACCGGTATTTCTTTAACAATCTACATAAACTGTCACATTTGTTATTAAATTCATCCGTCCTGGCCTTGGTGATTTTATAATCAGCCTTTACAAAAGGGTCATACCTATTGTCCAGGACAGAACGAATGTCATTATACTAAGCAAGTTTAATGTTAACATTTGAAGGCATACCATTCTCTCCAGAGCCACTAGAGGTATGTTGGTCAATCACTGTTAAACGCTCATTATCAGAACTAGAAATTGGTTCAGCAACAGCATTCTCTTTAGCAACCAAAGTATTTAAATCTTTTGAATCTCATTCAGAGAGGTTAATAACAAATGAAAAATACCATTTTCACCAACCAAAGGTGTAGGATGTATAGTAACATCCAAAAGTGGATCACTTTCCATCTTGGCCATCAGAAAACACGCTGCAAAAAACAAAACTGATAAAGTGTGTAACCAATGTCCAAATACACATCAAGAAACACCAGACAGTAGTACTGATGGTCAGTAAAGACTGGAAAGCAAGTAGCTAGATTTCTTTTCTATAGCTCTTACTATCAAAACATCCAGAAACTGTATTCCAACCAAGACTAACATCTAAAAAGTTAATCTGATGTCCACAACCGCTCTTGACAAATTGAAAAAAGACAGACCTTAAATTAAGGTCATGAAGAAATTGTTCACAAATGTCATTATTACCCTCTAGAACAAAAATCAGGCCGTCTACAAACCTGGCATAAAAATGTACATTGTATGATGACCTCAATTTGAAGAGGACAGTAACCTCCCACCATGCCATGACAATACTTGCATATGAGGGAGCAGCAGAGGACCCCATAGTTATCCCCTTACATTGTCTAAAGAAATGCCCATTGAAGGTAAAAAAAAAAAATTCTGGTCCAACACTATTTCCAAAAACTACACACTAAACCAATTTGTTCAGCCCCATGGTTAGAATACGAAGAAAAAATTCCCACTTTCTGGACAAATTCAGGGAGTTCGCTACTACTTTTTCCTATACATGTGAGAGACATATTATATTTACAGTGGATGTGGTTTCATTGTTCACTTGTATTCCACACCAAACAGGTGTGGAAGCAGTTAGGGACTTTCTTTCTTCGTATTCTAACCTTGGAGCTGAACAAATTGGTTTAGTGTGTAGTTTTTTGGAAATAGTGTTGGAACACAATTTTTTTACCTTCAATGGACATTTCTTTTGACAATGTAAGGGGGTAGCTATGGGGTCCCCTGCTGCCCCCTCATATGCAAACATTGTCATGGCATTGTGGGAGGTTACTGTCCTCTCTAGGTCATCATGCAAAGTACATTTTTATGCTAGGTTTGTAGATTACCTAATTTTTGTTCTAGAGGGTAATAATGGCATTTGGGAACAATTTCTTCATCACCTTAATTTAAGGTCTGGATTTTTGCAATTTGTCAGGAGTGGTTGTGGACATCAGATTAATTTTTTAGATGTTAGTCTTGGTTGGAATACAGTTTCTGGATGTTTTGACACCTAAAGAATGGCGTACGGCAACAGTGGTCCCACTCCACAAAGGTGGCGCCTCTGCGGACCCTGGAAACTATCGCCCCATAAGCCTGACTAGCCTAGTATGCAAGGCTATGGAGACTATCATCATGGAACTCATAAACAAAGACATTAGGGATCTACAGACACTAGATCCTACCCAATTTGGCTTCGTCAAGGGCAGATCCTGACTTTTGAACCTGGTCGACTTCTTCGAAACAGTCACCAAGGCCATAGAGGAAGGGAAGGTAGTCCACACAGCCTATCTGGACCTCGCAAAGGCATATGACACAATACCCCACTCGGGCATCATAGATAAGCTATCCAGCCTAAATATAAACCCCCTATGTAACAAGATGGGTTGCAAACTGGCTCAAAGACAGAACCCACAGAGTCAGAGTTGCTGGAGCCATGTCAGACTCGAAACTGGTCACAAGTGGCATCCCACAAGGTTCTGTCCTGGGACCTCTCTTGTTTGGTATTTACTTTTCTGAGGTACAGGCCAACGTGGGAGGACTATGGCTCACCAAGTTCGCAGATGAATGCAAACTGGGCGCCATAATCGACTCTCCAGCTGACACAAACATCCTTGAAAAAGGTCTCGCAGAGACGGATAACTGGTGCCAGAGCCATGGTCTAAAGCTAAATGCCAAAAAGTGTATAGTCATACCCTTTGGCAAAAACAATGTGCCCACAAATTACCACATAGGTGGTAACCCATTAAGTACAGAGAAAGTAATTAGGGATCTGGGGACCCAAGTTGATAGCAATCTCTCCTTTGACAACCACATTGCCAAAGTGGTTAGAAAGACCTTCTACATAGCCCACCTCATCATGAAAGGATTCACATCTAGATCAAGAGAGGTAATCGTGCCCCTTTATTCATCCCTCATCAGGCCCATCATAGAATACAATGCCCCCTTTGGGATGTACCTTACCCAACACCTGCAGCAATTAGAAAGACCCCAAATGTACCTCACCAGGAGGATCAAGGGACTCAAACAGATGCCATATGCTGCTCGGTTAAAAAAACTCCAACTCTACTCAGTTGCATACCGCCTACTTCGAGGCGATCTATGCCTGACATATAAAGTTATGTCCAACCCAGAATTAATGGACTTGCTCCACCTCAGTAAATCTAAATCCCTTAGAGCCACGCGCTCGATGGACTTGAACCTCAGCACAGAAATAAATAGAACATGCTGGAGGGACAGATTCATAACCCAGAGGCTCCCTTCACTCTGGAATAGAATTCCAATTCATGTTAGGCAGAGCACCTCACTGACTCTCTTCAAGAAGAATCTTGATGAGTGGATGGGGGAGCGTAAGTTTGTCCCAGGGATTACTTCCGTGTCACTATTAGACAGAGGCACAGTAAACTAAACTTTAAAAAGGGCACAGTATACTCAAATCAAGGGGTGGCATAAGCCAAACACAATCGGGCTAGGCTTATAAATGCCCCAGGGCAGATAGCCTAGTATGAACCTATGAACCTATAAGATCTATAGAAAGGAAACCTAGCTACTTGCTTTTCAGTCTTTAGTGACCATAAGTACCACTGTCTTGTGTTTCTTAACAAATAATTCACCAAGTCTTTATTTAATCCAGATACAATGAAATTTGTCATCAAGCGCTTTCCTCCCTGCACACTCAATATGGGACTTCTTTAGAACAATCAGTACATTTTAACTTATCCTTGATATGCTAACTCAATCAATTAACTCAATTAACTAATTAAAATCTCCTTCCTGAAAGAAACATAATACCTCAAACTGTTAAAAACACAAGTTAATAGATGTAGGGGTTTCTTAAAAAGGGCAACAAGTACAGTATCAAAATAATATAAGACCTTTAGCAAATGTTTGTTTAATTCCAATCACAGGAGTAAAACAATGTCAATTAATATTAGGAAGTTATTTTATCTGTATTACCAGAAATGAGGGTTGTATGGTTATTAACTCAAAAAGATGTTTAGCTTCTGCAAATATTTCATATTGTTAGAGCAATAAATTAAAATGATTCCATTGGTTATGATGGCATAATGCATTTTACCCATTATTCTAAGGTACATATCACTCATAGTAGATGTGATAAAAATAGTATAAATTTAATTTAATATAACAATTGGATTTTGCATCTTTTTTAATTTAACTAAAACGTGGAAAATACTAAATTATTTAATCAAGCTGAAAGAACATAATATCTGGATACCAGAAGAAATTAAAACAATATGTTTAAGTTAATAAAAATAAGAATGCATCTATAAGGGAAAACTTCAAAGAGGCATAATGTAAAATTAAAGAATAGGACAAAGAGTTGTATCTGTTGCAACATAATCTAAAATCAGATGTCCAAAAATTACACAAAGGAGAAAATATCCCTAAATATTTTATGAAATATTTACAAAATAAAACATAGAAATGTTTACATCAAATAGTCACGTAGGCAAAAGTTATACTTCTTGTACTGATAAGTATCATGACTATGGCTACTTTGATCTCAGCAGCAACACAGACATTTCAAATTATTTTCATTTTTGAAAGTAAAGCTTGGATTACAACCTATAATCTTACGTATATTTTATTTTATTTATTTTTATTTTACATTTGTTAACCGGGCTAGTCCAACTGGATACATGTCCATTTTCAGTGGAGGCCCGAGGAGAAAAGCTCCACTATCTAATGCATAATAACAAAAAAATACATTCAAAGTACATAGGTAATTTAAGACGCAACTAAAACAGGGATTTAAAATTACATAGGGAATTAAGACACAAGTAAAACAGGCATATAGGCTTTCCTTTCAGTAAGTTCAAAAAGGTGAATACAGAGACTATCAAATTTCTACAGTACAGGTCAAAGTACAAAGGTAATTTGAGATTCAACTAAAACAGGCATTCATAATTACATAGTGAATTTAAGACTCAACTAAAACAGGCATTAAGTTCAAAAGGTGAAAACAGAGACTATCAAATTTCTTCAGTACAGGTATATAAAATGTGAGACAGAAATAATTAAGTAGTTTAAAAGCAAAAGATAGAGTTACTAGAAAATTTTAGTTTGAAGTTGAGAGAGTCAATTTCTCAGGTAGAGATGAAAAATAAAACGGAGAAATAGAGTTGGGAGACAGTGCAAAGGATGCAGGAGAAGGTAGGAGGTACGTGATCAGCTAGGGTTATTGCAAGAGCAAAGCCAGTGATTGGTTAGAAAATGTTTCAGTTGAGTTTTAAATAGTGTGATAGAAGTTTGGGCTAAGAGGTCTGTAGGAAGTTGATTCCAAATTTTACCAACTGAGTTGGAAAATATAGAGTCACCTGCTGTATTCTTTGATAGAGAGGTTTGAATCAGTATTTTATTGGAAGAGCGCAGGGTATATATGAACTAGTTGGCTAAAACCCCCAATTATTTTAATCACATCACATCCAAAACTGATATGCCTTGTTTAAATTAATGGGATACATAACATACTATGCATCTCAACTTGGGGACTTCAAATTTATCAGAAAAATAGGTTTGGCTTTTTGTACATCTGTACTTTTCATCTCATCAACTTCCATTTTCAAGTAGCATCATTTCAAAAAATTATCTGATACTCTCTTTAGCTCAGTAAGGCAAAAATTATCATCCACTGTAAGTCCTGTATCTCTTCTTTTGGTGTTTAAATCTATGTGTTGTTTTAATAAATTCTTTCCTGCATGACTCTTAAATTTCTAGATTTGTTCTTATGGTTCCTAGTTTTGTAAGTAAGTACTAGGCCAGCTGCCCTTGTGGACCATTTTAATCCTAGCCATTTCCCCTCAAAGGTGAGAATCAGACCTTGTACTCTGTGTCAGTGAGGTAAATACCTTAATCATTATAGCAAACCCTCCCCAAAGTCCAGCTTAACCTTCCCGTTTACTGCTTTTCACTTGTATGACATTATATCTCAAATCCCTAACACTCCAGCCTACCTTCACCCAACAGGTGGTGAGCACATAAAACTATATATGTATGGCTGAAATTAAATGGCTAAAACCCCATTTCACTGAAACACATTTAATGAAATTCTAAATAACCAAAATATGATATTGAAAAATTCCTGAGGGAAAAATGTTTCCAAAATATTTTTTTGTAGGGGATATGGGGCAAGCCCCTTCACACACTGCCATATAGCAGGACCTCCCTTACTTAAATATATTGACTCTATGATTGCACAAATGGGGACAGAAATGAAAAATAAACAAGAAATCACTGCCAACACACCAAAAGAAACCACAGCAATAGTAGTTATATATAAGTAAAACCAGTCACCAGATAAAGCTACTTCATATACTTCTACATATTTTTATGTTTTTATGAGATTTTTTTCTCCTCTTATTGTCATTCTGAAAGCCATCCCAGTGCTCAGCATACTTTGCTGGGTAGAGCTGCACTGCAGTTCACCCCAGATCCAATGAATGAATTTTAGTAAGGAACAGTGAGGATCCTAAGGGTGCCCTGGGGGGTTCTGTGTCCATCTTTTAGCTGGAAAGTATTTCTTATGACCTACACTTTTTCTTCCTTTCTCCCCCCCCCCCACATTTCCTGTGGTGAAGTCCTGGGTAGGAGTGCAATGGGGACATGTGATGTTTCAGTCCTCCTCTTTTTTTAACTTGTATTATGATCAAACATTACAGGGGCACACAGAAGATAGCTTTGTTTTGGGATAAGCAGGCAGGCTATGTCTGAAAGCAAAAGACAGTTACATAAATATGCCATGCACAGGGACACTATCTGTATATGAACAACAAGCTGAAATTTATTGTTGAGGTTGTTATGTTTTTCACTTTCTTCAGTGCTACACATTAGAAATAGTCACAGAAAGTACTTTTGGGGGGCAGTCTTTCTGTGAATGCCGAGTGAGATTACTAGTAATGCTTAGGACAGGAGACAATATATATGTGCTAAAGAACAACAAGTTAAAATACATTAATGTGGACATACTTTTATTCACTTTTCTCACAATCAGGCATAAAAGATGTATACAGATGGTGGCTTTCTTTTACTGTTAAATGGTCAACAATATGGATTTCTATGTAGCATAATATGTATCTGACAGAAAATGTATTAAAAATGGTACTATGGCAATTCTGACTTCCATTTTCTTCTTGATGATATGTCCAAAGTATACAGAATGTGGTTATCTTTTTTGTATCAGGTTATACATAAAAGAAAGGAGCAGTTACATGTCACTGTTAAATGAGCATTTATATGGCTTGTTGAGTGGAACAGAATACATTTCTGTGGCCCTTATGGTTATTTGGCTTCCTCACAATCCAATGTGATATATTGTCAGAAGGGTACATTCTTCTGGGACAATTTGGCAACAAAAGTAACTGAAGGTAGTGACTGCTATATTTTTATAAAGGTGATGAGGATGCAACCAATGTTTTTGCTTTCAGGTTGTTACTTTGTTTTTATAATTATCAAGCCTTTCTAATACTTGTATTTTACACTTAGTTCACAACAAACAAGCACTTGTTCATTTTTTTCCTTACAGGAGTGAACACATATTACATGAAATCATAAATACATTTTTCTTTTATAACAAGGGAATTAATACATATATTTCTTTGCATTTGAAGCGACGCTTTCCATCATTCAAAATGTTATTTTAGATGAAATTGGAAAGCAGCTATTTTGAGTGCATAGGACCATGTACACACAATGGGGATAGCATGGTGACCATGACAGTATTATAAAGAATATACCTGCCCTTAGCATAAAAAAAAAAAAAAAAAAAAAAAAAAAATTTTTTTTCTTGGGACTGAACAGTCTGATTGTGTGTTAAACACACTGGATTATATGGAGCTGTGTTCCTGAGACTGAATAGTCAATATTTATATTTTTTGAATTTCATTGAACAGTACTGCATTATTTCGTTGGATGGTGGTCAGCTTCTTGGAGCGATAACCAGCAGATATTTTATACTTTTACATGACAGTATTATAATTAACTCATCCCCAATGCAGATGAGAGGTAAGAGCCAACTAAATAGGCATTCTCATTATTGATATGCCTGTGTGGACAGAAATCACTATCAAAGCTACCTGAATGACTGCCCCTCTATAGCTGTCACCCCTGTTCTGAGGATATTTGGTGTGGTAGACCAAATGAGCATAGCCTGACTGGGGGAGAGTTGAGGGCTGTCAGCAAAGGAGAAAAAAAATCGGAAAAAAAATGAAAGAACTACTGTGAATTATAACTTGGCACTTGGAAATGCTATTCTATTACCTTTTCACCAAAAAGCAAAAACTATGAACTGTTTATAACTAGATATCCAGATTTTTCATTCATAAAAATTTATTAGAAAATATCAAAATGTTTTAGAGACATAACCCTGTATCGACAGTCTTCACCAGTAGTCCTGCATGGTCATTAGACTGTATTAGGCTAGAAAGCTGCATTTTACTCAGGTGTGAGTATGCAACATCTGCTGAAGATGGCAGAATGCAAATCATATCCGGAATCTGTCATCAGATTGCAATTACATCAGAAGTAAAAATCATAAATATTTTATCAGACAAGACATTTCTGTCACTTCCTATGGGTTGACAAATACAGTGTGCAGGCATGTAAATCTGGATTGAAATGCGATTAAATCATTAGGGATAAAATTGCAATCTTTTTTTATGTTTTGTTTTCCTATTAAATGACTTAAGGGAACAAGCATATGACCTCTTATACACAACCTAAAAATCAATGTGTGACTTTTAGAGTCACAGTCTGGCATTATACTCTGTTTCCAGTACGGATCTTTTAGACCTCATCTTTAGATCAGGTGAAATAATGTCCAGAATGCATGTATACTAACAGCTTGCTAAAACAGATGTAACAATTCATAGCTATTTAATTTGGTAAGCCAGTTTTCTGTTACCACCATAGTAAAAAGCCTACATCCATATACTGAAAAAGTGATGGTCTGCGGTGTAAGTCAGGCCTGAAGTTCATTTAAATTCTAGGGGGTAGAATGGTATTCTTGAGTGTGATTTTTAAGTACCTTATTAGAATTGTTTGAATTTTTTATTGACAAATAAGTGACATTGTTTTGTTAAACAAGAATCTTCTTTATTGTATTATTATTATTATTATTATTATTATTATTATTATTATTATTATTATTATTTATGACATAGGCAATCATACATCAAACATTATACATCACTTATAATCATTTAAACAGTCATTGTCAGTCAAATATTATATAGCTCATTCAACACCTGCTGCCCTTAAACTTAATCCCTCTTTTAAATGTTATTCTCTATGTATTGTTCCCACAATTCCCATTTTTTCTATGTGATTTGCTCCTACCCTTTTGTAAAGATCCAACTTCCAGTTCTGTTATCTCTGTTACTATTCACTAATTCTAGTATGGTTGGTTTAGACGTTGATTTCCATTTTTCTGGTAATTGCTTTTCTGGCAGTCATGAGAATTAAACTCAGCAAAGCATTACTATGTCTAGATAATTCTGATTCTGTATGACAGTTCAAAAAATAATTGCCTTAGTTACACCATTTTGCTCACTTAGTATTTCCAACAGAATGGGCTGCAATGAATTTTTTAACATCTGCTAACACATCACACTACCAAAAGTATGTTCCCAATTATCTCTTTCTTCCCCATTAGACCTCCAGTATTTGCAATCTACCTGAGGAAAAAGGATTTGGAGTTTGATTGGGGTATAAAAATACCATTGCAAACATTTCAAAGCAAAGATCCTAAATCTTAATGGCCTTGTTGCATATGTGGGAGCCATACAGCCTCCCACTGTTTCTTTGTGAATTGTTTTTTTCAATCTCTTTTCCCAATCCTTTCTAACCTTCTCCAATTGGTTACTGTAGTTATCATACAATATTTTATATGCCTTACTAATTATCCCCTTTTTAACAACAGTTTTTGCACTATATTCTACTAAAAACACTACCAGTGCTGGTCTTTTGCTTATGATCCCCTATTCTTTTTTCTTTGCCTATACCTCTCGATAGGAAAGGCAACCTCTAGACTACAGTCCAAATGAATATTTGGCCTATTCCCATTATAATACCTTTACCACTCTAATTATTTGCTCCAAATGCCTTGATTCTTTTGCCAGTTTTCTCCAGTAAATTCCAGCCTCATTATGCCTATTCTCTGTACCCCAGTTCATAGGTTCATAGGTTCATACTAGGCTATCTGCCCTAGGGCATTTATAAGCCTAGCCAGAGTGTGTGTGGCTTTCACCACCCCTTAGGATGAGAATACTATACCCATTAGTTTGCTGTGCCTCTGTCCAGCAGTGACACAGAGATGATTCCCGGGGTAAACCTATGATCTCCCATCCACTTGTCAAGATTTCTCTTGAACAGAGTCAGTGAGGGGCTCTGCCTCACATGGACTGGGATTCTGTTCCATAGTGTAGGGAGTCTCTGGGTGATGAATCTGTCCCTCCAGCATGTCCTATTTATATCCGTGTTGAGGTTTAAGTCTCTTGCTCTCGTGGCTCTGGTGGATTTGGATTTTTTGAGGTGGAGCATGTCCATTAATTCCGGGTTGGGCATGGCCTTGTATGTCAGGCACAGATCACCTCTGAGCAGACGGTATGCGACTGAATAGAGCTGGAGTTTCTTCAGTCGGGCATTGTATGACATATGTTTGAGCCCCTTTATCCTTTTGGTGAGGAACTTTTGGGGTCTTTCTAACTGCTGCAGGTGTCGGGTAAGGTACATTCCGAATGGGGTGTTGTACTCAATCATTGGTCTGATAAGTGAAGAGTACAGGGGTACAATGACCTCTCCTGATCTGGATGTGAATCCCTTCATGATCAGGTGGGCAATGTAGAAGGTCTTCCTAACCACTTTGGCAATGTGAGTGTCAAAAGAGAGGTTACTGTCAACTTGGGTCCCCAGGTCCCTGATAACTTCTTCCATGTTTAATGGATTACCACCTATGTGGTAATTAGGGGTTACCTTGTTTTTCCCAAAGGGTATGACTATACATTTTTTGGCATTTAGCTTAAGGCCATGGCTCTGGCACCAGTTATCCATTTCTATGAGACCTCTCTGGAGGATGTCTGTGTCTGATGGAGTGTCAATTATGGTGCCCAGTTTGCAGTCATCTGCAAATTTTGTCAGCCACAATCTCCCTATGTTTGCCTGCACTTCAGAAAAATAAATGCTGAACAAGAGGGGGCCCAGGACTGAGCCCTGTGGGACACCGCTTATGACCGGCTTAGAGTCTGACATGGCACCAGCAACTCTAACCCTGTGTGTTCTGTCCTTGAGCCAGTTTGCAACCCATCTTGTGACATATGGGTTTACATCTAAGCTGGTGAGCTTTTCTATGATGCCCGAGTGGGGTATTGTGTCGAATGCTTTTGCTAGGTCAAGGTAGGCTGTGTGAACTGCCTTACCCTCATCAATGGCCTTAGTGACTGTTTCGAAAAAGTCGACCAAGTTCAAGAGGCAGGATCTGCCCTTGACAAAGCCAAATTGGGTAGGATCCAGTGTCTGTAGGTCCCCAATGTCTTTATTTATGAGTTCCATTATGATCCTCTCCATAGCTTTGCAGACAAGGCTCGTCAAGCTTATGGGGCAGTAATTTCCAGGGTCCATAGAAGCACCGCCTTTGTGGAGTGGGACCACAGTTGCCGTACGCCATTCTTTGGGTACGTATCCTGTAGTAAGGCTAAGATTAAACAGCAGCCTTATGCGTGGGTTTAGTTCCTCATTGAGTTCGTGTAGCACACAGCCGGGGACACCGTAAATGCTTCCATTTTTCTACTCATAAAATTCATGCTTACTCTGTAAAATACTTTCCCTGCATTAAAACCTACCAACAACAATGGTATGGGTATGCAGGCATCCATATTGGTGGAATTTCATTTCTCCATTCTTGTATTTGTATGGTTCTTAGAATACTTTCTTCTACTTTATTACTATAATATTCTGTATGGTTATTGTTATTTTCCCTAAGGAACTACATCCAAATTCCCAGTCTCTCCTTATTTCTTGAACATCCCCCATTTTATCATCATCACTTTCCACTTTAAATTACAGCTTTTTGCTTATTCTATGTGTAAGAGCCTTAAGTGTGCAGCTATGAAATACCCTTTAAAATCAGGCAATCCCAAACCACCTTGTTCTACTGAAAGGATCAACCTTTCCCACTTGACTCTTGCCATCTTCCCCTCTCAGATAAAATCCTTCACTATTTATTAATTGCTATCCACAGCTTCTCCTCTGGTTGATCAAAATATGTCTGACCTATGTATAAAACTCTTCTTCTTCTTCTGGCTTTTTCCCGGTTAGGGGTCGCCACAGCGGATCACCTTGTCCGCACATGGAATGGCAGTGGAGTTTTATGGTGTCGAGTTGCCAGTCCGGTGCCCAACCTTCCACAGAAGGCACACTCACACGCACACCTAGGGCCAATTTAGAGTGTCCAATCCACCTGCAGCATGTCTTTGGGATGTGGGAGGAAACCGGAGCACCTGGAGGAAACCCACGCGACCACAGGGAGGACATGCAGACTCCGCACAGAAGGCACCCCAGCTGAGGATTGAACCGGAGAACCTCTTGCTGTGAGGCAGCAATGCTAACCACTGCACCACCGTGGCCGCCCTGACCTATGTATAAAACTAAAGGGACTAAAAACATTTTCACTGCTTGTATCTTGCTATCCATATACATAAAACAGAGCTTCCAGTTTCTTAGTTTTTATATTATCTTTTGTTTAGTCTCTTCCCTTATATCCTACACTTCCATAACAGAGCTCTTTTTAATCTATACTCCTAAGTACTTCATTTTATTGTGTTCCCATAAATATGGGCATTGCTTAGCCAATTTGTGTCTGGGTACATAGTTAACAGCTATTGCCTTTGTTTTACCTTCATTAATTTTGTATCCCCAAAAGACTTGAAACTATCTCAGAGTGTTCAACAACACTGAAATGTCCTTGTTTGGTTTTATCAGGTAAAAAGTAATATCATCTGCAAGTAAAGTCAATGTTTCTTGATTACTATAACAATCATATCCTTAATTTCTGAGTCCCTTATTGTTTTGCAGGTGCTTCTAATTATACCGCAAATAACAAAAGGGAAAGAGGGCATCCCTGCCTAGTTCTTCTATTCAGACAGAACTTATCAGAGAGGAACCACCACACACACACACACAAACACACACACACACACACACACACACACACACACACACACACACACACACACACACACACACACACACACACACACATGCGCGCGCACACACACACTTTAATTTTTGTCTCCAATTCCTTATATATCTTCCTAATTAACCTTATTATTTTGTCAGGGAATGTAAATGCTTCCATTTTTCTACTCATAAAATTCATGCTTACTCTGTAAAATACTTTCTCTGCATTAAAACCTACCAACAACAATGGTATTTTCTTACATTCTGCTTTCCTCTGCATCATCATTCCATTAATGTTGTCAAATATTTGCAAACCCTCCACAAGACCACATTTATCCATATCACTCAATTGTGACATCACCTTTGCCATTCCTTTAGCCATTATAGACATAAACTCTCTGTGTTTAGAATTGAAATAGGCCTATATGAAGCTGGATCTGATGGGACTTTACCATCTTTAAGTATTATAGCCACCACAGCTTTCTTCCAGGATGTCGGTGCTTTTCCTCCTTTTAAAATACTGTTAAACAAAACCTTCCACATCTTTATCACTCTCTTTCCTCCTAACTTTCATACTTTCACAGGCATACCATCTCTTCTTGGAGACTTTCCGGTAGATTGGTTATACATCACTATTTTTAGCTCATCTCCTCCTATCCTGTTTGTAATTGAGCCTCATCTATCTCTAACCTTGACATATTTAATTCTTCCACAAACATTTCCATGTACTTTTTCTTAATTTCCACGTTTTTATGCTTTATACAGATTTTCATAGTATTTGCAAAATATTTCTAATATCTGTACAGGATTCAGGATTTCTAATTATTTTCCTTGTTATAGGTTCCCTAAGCTTGGCAACAACCCCTTCTACTTTCTGTTGCCTGAGCCACTGCACTAAAAGCTTTGCTCTGACATTAGTATCAAAAAACAGTTGCTTAACCATATTCTTTCTAAACTCCTGCATATTATCGAGGTAGTCCCTTATTTTCTGTTTAGCACACTGCAGTTGCACCTCTTCTAGTTTTGTGAGATCCCTCATATTCTGTAATACTTTAACCTTTGTCATTCCCTTTAAATAATTCTAGCTACTTCATAACAGTATCTCTTTTTTTATTTCTATCCTATTTTAAACTCCACTTTCATTTTAACTTACTCCATAACTATATTTTCTGAAGACATTTCTATCTTCCTTCATAACATCTGAATTTCCACCACCCATTTCTTAAATTCCTCTCAGTTTAACAGATAGATGAGGAGTGCAGGTGTCTCATTTTTATTTCATTATCCTGCATTTTTATTCTAGTTATTATTGCCTTGTAATCTAAAATAGTTATTGGATATGTATCACAATTTTCAATTTCTGTCTAGCCTAGCCCACTTTTTGTACTTGGAAATAATATGTAAATTCTCTTAGAGTTCCTAATACTGAATTCATATCTTCCATTCCAAACATTTTTGTAAATATCTTCAAAAATCTACCCTATTTTCATATTTTCTCTTCTAGACCCCGCACATACATCCTCATTGTAGCCAATCAAATTCCACTCCCCACCTGTAAGTAATATTCCTTGTTGAAAGCTGATTATTTCTTCCAGAATTTTCTTAATCTCCATTTTAGGTGGAATGTAAATTCATTCCAGTGTAATCCTCCTCCCTTGCCAGAAGGCCCTTACTATTACAAATCTACAATTATTATCTTTTTCCCTCTTCTATCACTATTGGACCTCATCTGGCAATTAATATAAGTACTTCCTTTTTCCTTTGTCCCAGATATTCTGCTGAATAACCAGCCTGAAATCCTTTTTTTTATCAACTTCACATGCTCAGTTCTTTCCAAATATGTCTCCTGTAGCACAGGTATTTGCTCTCTGTATTTGTTATTATATAGTCCACTACTCTTTTATTTTTGTATATACATGTGAGACCATTCACATTCAAAGATAATATGGAAATTGTTGCCAGTATGATAAAAAGTTATTATTCCTACCTGTTATGTAGAACATTTTTTTAAATGTCTAGTTTCAGCTTTTGTGTTACATGCATACACTAATGTCTGGCAGATTGATCTTTTATATAGTTGTTTCTTGTCATCTCTATTTGGAATAGCTGACATTATTGAATATAATCTGATAACTGATTGTATACAATTTTTCCAAAAAGTTTTCCTAAAGTAGAGAGGATGAAAAGGGGTGAAAGTAAGATGTGGTTTTTGAAACAGGTTGCTTGGAAAATGATTTTAACAAGTGTAGTTTTCCAGCTGTCTGGCTTGATATTCTGTGACAGACATAGGTTGTATGTGTGAGGAAGTAGTTGTGTGAGGTAGTGTTTGAAATAATGCATGAACCCTTTGCCTACAGTGTAACCTTGAGCAAGTCACTTAACTCGGTAGTGCATGGAGCAATTGGGAGATTGGGTTAGGCTTACCAATGGTCTCCTAGACTGCATGTCTAATAATTACCTATGAACCTATAAAGTCTGGTGGGATTTTACAGGGAATATTATTCATTTGGTTGGTGCTGTCTTAGGATTTTATTTGAATGCAATGGTTCTACTGGAGGGTTTTTCAACTTAAACAAACAGTCTGTGTTTGTAAAAAATATTATTCATATGCACATTATTTCTGGCATACTCTGGTCCCTACAGTCTATTTAACTTCTATTTTATCCAGTGATTTTGTTTATTTCAGTGTTATATATGATTCCCATCATCAAAACTGTGCCATATTACTAAAATATATTATTTCATAATGCTTGCTATCACCTCTCTGTGAAATGTTATAGTCAAAACACTTTCAAAATGGTGGAAGCAAATGTCTGTCAAACTGCCTTTATCAAAGC
The DNA here is from genome assembly GCF_019279795.1 of Protopterus annectens. Lineage (NCBI taxonomy): Eukaryota > Metazoa > Chordata > Ceratodontiformes > Protopteridae > Protopterus > Protopterus annectens. The sequence continues at coordinate 498,171,804 of NC_056736.1, forward strand.
ATGATTGCTAAACTGTGTTAGTAATCTCTAAATATTGTCTGCTACTTGCTAGCAAAGCCCTTATATAATCATTTTATACTTATCCTATTCTGTATTTGATTTATGTTATATTTTTTGCTTTATATAGGATCAGATTCCAAAAAAGTTGGTCTTAGTGTAAGTCTGCCCTGATTATGAATTATGAAAGAGTTGTTATTAGTGTGTAAGTGCCTTACTTCAGTGTAAGGCCTATCTGTAAACAGACTTGCACCAGGGGCCAAATTCCAAAATACCTATTCTCAGGCTGCTCTCAGTGTAAGTGGTCACTTAGACTGACAACATGTCTTTTGGAATCGGGCCCACTGTCATTTATGTCCCCTGTCATGGTTGCAGATGTTTTTCAGACTAACCTACCTATATGTTTAATAACAAATAAGCAAATAAACAAATGAAAAGCATGTAATGGTGCAAATGTATATTGATCTGAGATGATAAAGTGTATTTTAAAATGAACACTAGTGACATATATTTCTTTGTTATTGCTGATGTAGTTTGTTAGCCAGAGATAGAAGCTACAAGAAGAAAAGTATATTCTAAATGAAAGAGGAATATTTATTTGCTCAGTGCAGTTATTTCCTTAGAAAAAGCACAAGCCAAACCAAAAACTCCTTACTGCAGCAAAAGGAAGGTCCTAGCAGCCAAGCACAAGCCCACAAAAAGCCAAGGCGTAGTTAGTAGCTAAGTCCACAATACGAACACTTCTTTATTTAAAAACAGCAAACAGCAAACAGCAAAAATAACGTAAAGCGCTTTTCGTCTCACTGATAGTAAGACTTCCTCAGACAAAGTTTCAAGTGTAAAGCAACTCATTAAATACCCTACCCAATGTCTAATTAACAATCCTTCAATTAATTCATTAAATTAATACTAACCATTTCAAAATGATAGCTTTGTAATTCAGTGTCAAATAGTACTGCAATCCTGTTTACTTTCTAACAAACCTTCACTAAAACATTAAATCCATATTTGATTTAGTATGATTTCAAACCTTTACGGCTAGCTGGATACGTAACTAGTTAAATGCAGGCCGTTACAACTGATACATTTGCAAACTGAAATAAAACAGTTGATGTTACCTGTCTATCCATACCTGGGTAGTAACCAACATTCTTTTGATAATTACAATATCCAAGTTGGAAAAATATTTTTTGTCCTTTAGTCATAAAAAATAGTTGAACTGTTTCTATCATTGCTGATTAATTGCTACGATTCACCTCCACCTTGTCAGTTACGAGTATACGTAACAGCACTACGTAGTGGAGTCTGCATATAAAGCAACAGTACTGTACTTAATAAACTCCGCTGTAACCTATTCCACATGAACACTCAAAGCCTGGATAGCGGTATGGTCAATTAAACCCATTGCAGTCAGGTATTCGAAAGTGTTTCACACTTTAAAATAAAATCCTATGCCAATGTTAAAAACTCTTAAACTTCCAAATATATTAAAAATGTTAAAAATGTACATAAAGACTCCTTCAACTACACATAAACGTGTAACTGCACATAAATAAATATGTCCTAAAGACATTAAAAATTAACAGTTTAAATTCAACCACAGTGATATAGAAAATATCAAAAATTTCAAGATTTAATATAAATATATTTGCTGAATAAATGTATTGAACCTAGTCCCCAACCCCTAAGTAAGGTGTCCCCTCAGCTAGTAATCTCCGTCATCTTGCTAGACTTTTCAATTTTAATATACATTTGATTGAATAATATTCATTCAATCCTGGGTACTGGCAGGCTCTGGTCCGTATTTGCCACATTAATTCTAATTTTTCCAACATCAAAGAACTAGGACCTCCTCTCATCTCATCTCATCTCATCTCATGAATATTGAATACTAACCAGCTTCCAGAATGAAATAATGACTGACCTTGTGGATGATTCTTCCTGAGTGCAGTGGCCATTCAAAAGATGGACATCCAGGAATGAGCCAGGATAGTATCACTGATTAAGAAGAGACATATGTTCCTCATGTGGTATATGGCTAAATATCACATACACTTTTGCTGGACTCAGTTATGTTCAAATTATACAGCTAATATCCTAACTGCAAAGTTACATGACATTGGGATTAAGGAGAAACTTTCTTACTCCACAACTGCATGTTCTTTCAGTATTCACTTGACAGATTTCTAAGAAATACACGAATCAATTAAAAAAGTGATGATCAGAATGTTTGTTTTCTCATCCACACCTAAAAGACAAACATTTATATGCATTTACTGCACCAGATATCAAGATCAATTCTCTAAATCTGTTTTGCTCCAGGTGAAAGAGCAGACGAACATTATTTCCTAAAAAATTACCAATCACTGGAAAACATGAAAAATTGCTTCTTGGGAGCCATCTTGGACCATGATCAAATCAAACACACCTACAGATGAGTTAAAATAGCCACACATGCAAACAACAAAGCCTTCAATAATTATGTTAGAAAACCCAGAAACAATTTCCATCACTGCTTAGTCCCAATAGTAAATTATATCCATATTTTGTCCCAGAAGACATAACCAATTAACTAGTGAATACATTTAACTCTAACTTCATCCCCTTCTTCCCTCCTACATTATCAGATCTTATGACTCATATACACTTACCCAAAATCTCCCCTATACAAGTCCTTAAGGTGTTACCAAAGTCCAAAAACACTGTTGCCATGAGGCTAGACAACATGCAAGGCTATGTCCTGGCTAACATGAAACAGGACCTGTTAGACCTCCTACAGAGGCTATTCAATATCAGCCTCCAAACAGGCTTTTTATCAGATGAATGGAGAACAGCAGCTGCCTTCCCATCGCACTAAGGTAGGGTGTCAATGTACATGGAAAATGATAGAACCATGACCAACCTCATCTGTAAGGCTATGGAAAGGATCATTATGGAATTAACAAATAAGGACAAAGGTAACCTACAAACTCTTCACCCATGCCAGTTTGGATTTGTCAAAGGGAGATCCCACTTACTTAATATGGTTGACTTGTGTATGATGGTTAGTAAAAGAAATGGATGAGGTAAATCTACACACTGCATATCTAGACCTTACAAAGGCATTCAACACCATCCCACAGCCAAGTTATTACAAATACACTGTCCCAGCTAAATGTTATTCCCTATGTAACTCATTGGATAGCAAATTGGATCACAGGTAGAACCCAGGAAATTACCTGCCCCACAAGACCTGTCACTAGTGGTGTACCCAGGGTTTGGTCCTTGAGCCACTCTTTGGCATTTACTTCTCAGATCAAAGCTGCTGTTAAGGGTTTATGGCTGACTAAGCTTACAGGTGACTGAAAATTTGGTGCCATCATAAACTTCCCAAGAGACACCAATATCTTCCAAGAAGACCTTTCTCAAAACAATAGGTCTGATCAAAATCATGGACTAAAACTAAATGCCAAGAAATGTACAACTGTATCCTTTGGCAAACAAGACGTCCCTTGTATCTATCACACTAACAACACAACATTGATCCCATAGATAGGGAATATGTAGACAATAAAGTGTCCTTTGATCACCACATATCCACTCTTGTAAGAAAGTCCTTTTATATTGCACAGCTTATTACTAACGCTATGGCATCCAGGTCCAGGGATGTGCTCATTCTATTGTGCTCCACACTTGTCCAGCTGATCGTTGAATATAATCTCCTCTTAAATATGTACCCGTCCAAATATCTGACACAACTCGAATGCCCAGAATGCTTTCTTACTGAGAAAACCAAGGGCCTAAATCATAAACAATATGTGGACTGTCTCAAAGCCTCGTCACTCTTCTCATTGTGATAAAGACTACTGAGGGGTGATCTCTGCCTCGCACACAGAGCCTCAGCAGTACCTATCCTGTCAGACATACTGCATATTTGCAAGCCCAGTGGGGGCAGAAACACTCAATCAAGAGATCTCACTCTCTTTTACAGTATAGATAGAACATGTTGATGGGATAGATATGTATCACAGAGAATACCACGTCTTTATAATCGTCTTCTTCCCCACATAAAGAAAAGTACATTTCTTACACTAGTCAAACATAATCTGGATGAATGGATGGGTAACTGCAAATTCATTCCAGGTTTAGCACCCTTGTCCCTCATAGATAGGGGCAACATGCAAATGCTCTGGTCATCTCTGGGTTATTCATACTTAAAATATAAGGGCAAAAAACTTCATTCTACTCCCATACCCAGGGGTTACTATCATTTTTGCAGAGAAAATTCCTCATATCTATCCTAAATCAATGTCCTGTGATCTACAACATGTGCCCTCTTCTTCCTAACCTGTCCTTTCTCCTCTCTCTGTTACCACTCCTGTGTGTTACATCTCTAACATCTGGAGCATATGGAGATGATCTACATAATGGGGGATATTGTTAGACCCCCACAAGTATTGGCTGATGTGTTTGAGCTTCTCAGTGGTCTCTTTGGTTGTGAACATAGTAAGAACCACTGAAGTTATCTCAAGCCTATGTGTGTTCTTTAGGCATTTCTATTCATTTTGTCACCCTCGTGTCCCTCTTCTGTCCCTTCTGAACCCAAGCTCTTTCCTCAACTAAGTATAGCCCCTAGTACTGCATACAGCATTCTAGATGGGGTCTTACCAGAGCTCTGTACAGTAAATGAAATGACCAATTCAGGTCTACCTCCACCATCTTGATATGCAGCTCAGCACTTGTTGGCTTTATACAGCCTGCAAACGTGTCCTTTGGTTCATTTTAGGACTAATGGCTACCCAAGATATTTTTCTTGCTGTTTGTTTATCATTGGAACTCCATCCATGTCATATTTCTCTATCTACTTTTTCTTGACTCACAAAGTACATAATCTCACATTTACCTCCTCTTCCTTACACAAATCACCAGTGTTCTTTGTGTAATCTACAAACAAATTTATCGTATTTGCTCTTCCTGTAACTGTGTTTGAAAGTATGAGTCCATCGCCAGCTCTTTTGACACTGTCCTTATCACCCACATTTCCATTGACAGACCATTTAGACATTACCTTCTGCTTCCTTTCATTTCCTTACTGCTCTCCACTCAGTTTGTCATCTTTGATCACCAGACTTTTGAAGGGTATGGAATCAAATGCCTTAATAAAGACAAAGTAGATCCAGACTACTGTTTTCCCTTGTCTACCTCTGTCATGAGAGAGACAAAAAATCTGTTCCTCTGAATGGCTTTCTTAACCATTGTGGATATATGAATCCTGAAAACATTTTCATTTAAATTAATCTTCTAGGAAGAATGGTGATTTTCTAGGATAATCTAATGGGAACCCCAAGAATGTCATTTCTATTTGCATTTATCCTGCTGCCAAGGGGGACCAATCCATTTTTACCTCACAAGGTCAGGCATTTTTAAAGGACAAAGATCTTATTACACAATGTAAGAACCTGCTCAAAATATGATCAAAATCTTCTGTAGGTTCCTTCTCTGGTAGTAGATTTGAAAAGGACCTGTTGTCACACGTATAAAGATTTTTCATCCACCACCTTGGTTTCCCACAATTTTTTGTTTAACTGAACTTTTGTGGTGGTCTGTTCTTATTCATCAAGGCACAAGTTTCTTTATACAGCGTGACCAGGGTTTGCTGTTTGCTCATATGGCTTACCCAGAATTTCACAGTATAATCTGAATGAATCCAACACATAACTATAGGACTAGCTAAGGACACTCAGTTTTACATATGTTACCGCCTGTGAAAGGTAGTCAGACATCCACATTTATGGCAGGTATCTAGTTAATAGTACTTTGTATCCTTCTATGTGTAGTAACAATAGACCTGTAGCACATTGCCAAATTGAACTGTACTTGCAGTACTGGTGCTAGAGGAAACACAGTTGTGTTTTTCTGTACCAGATTACCTTTTGCATCTGGTGAGATTATAAAACATTTGCTTACAGTATTAATAAGTTACTACAGTGTACGGCTTGTTCACAAAGCAACATCAAACAGGAGTTACTCACTATGAATGAAAGTCTTATAGAGATGTACCCATTACTATGTTCTTTACCTGTACCGAAAATGTAAACTGAGGACTGTACCTAGATGCCCACTTTTAATGGAATGTAATAGAATGCAAGACATAGAGTTCCATCTAAGAGTCTATATGAGATGGAGTATGGTGATAGTGCTTTGAGTTAGTCTTAGTAGCAAAAGGTTTTAGATCTGGAATCTTTGTAGCTAGGAACTGCTGGCGTCTTTCTAGCTGTGCGATGTGGCTAGAGAGATACATACCAAATTGGGCATCGTATTGGTCTAATTAGAGCATAGTACAGTGGGATGATAACATCTTTTGGTGTGGATAATATACCGTTAGATACTGGTTGTGTTAAATAGAAGTATTTCCTTACTACTAAGGCTACACAATGGTAAAAAGAAATGGTACTTACGTATTATCGCAACCAGATTTTCGCGGTTGCGATAATATGCTTGCTGGCTTGAAAACAGCTGTGGGAAGCATCATAAGTTGTCACTCTTTGTGTTTACTGTTGAAAAACTAGCTGACATTGAGGAAGAGAAGCAATCGTGGAAATCTTTTTCCTGTTTTGCATGCATGACGGATGCGCGCTTCAATTGGCAGACTGGTCTGTTGCTGAGAAAAGGAGTACTTTTACTGTGAAGAAACAATGCTGACAAGAAAAACACAGACCACTTGGAAACACTTTCTGCTGAACTGTATTTATTAAACGGTAAACTATTTATGTATCACACATTTCTTTTTTACAGAAAACTTGAAAAATGTAAAGCTTTATGGAACTGATGGTGGATGATGCTAACAGGTGTTTGGGAATGGAATGGTTGATGGCAGTGTTTTGGGTTGGGGTTCTGAAGAATATATATTACACAACCTTCAATGTGAACGAAAACACAGTAATTGACACAGCAACATTACTTTCTTCATTTTCACTGATTACCCTGCCAAAAATAACATGTAATATGAACCAAAACACATTAACTTACATTATCATAGCACTTGTGCTTCTATTTTAACATCGGGAAGCTCACTGTATTAAAAGAATGATAAACGTGCTGCCCGCAAACCGCATACATAAAAAGAAACATGATTTTCTATATTTTCAATGATATCCCTGCCTAAAACAACCTTCAGTGTGAATGAAAACACACTAATTGACATTATCACAGCATTAATATTTATATTTGCACATCGGGAAGCAACCGGTATTACAGCGAAAATCTGGTTGCGATAATACCAAAGAAATGAAGCTGACTGAGGTACTAAGATATCTGACTACTGCATCAATTTGGAGCAAGGTGTTAGCCATACTGAAAGTTGAAGAGGACAGTATTTTGTCAAATGCAACAATACTACACTTTTTTAATTTAATTTATTTACCTTTTCAGGGCTATAAGTAAGATAATGTCACAGATGCATGCATTTCATGCAGAGCACCATGTCTTCCCTTAGCAGCTGTCAAAGTACAGTGCTATGACACTTCATCTGACAGCAGTCATAGGATAGTGCATGTAGACCTTTCCCTGAGAATGTCTCCTTCAATTGGCCACCAAGTCCTGTTTGTACTTGTTCCCACCTTTTGTCATCAGTCATATAAGCTAACTGATGAAGAAGGTTACCTGAGTGAACAACTGTGAGGTGCTTACAAGGTGTAAACATATTAATGAAAATGAACAAAATGTTTGCTTTGTTTCCATCTACTCATGACAACTGATAACAGACCTTGACTTCTATATTAACATGCTAATCATCTAATGGATAAAAAATATAGATGTGTATTTCAATATGCTGTTGTTCCCTTAAGGTTTCCTACTTATTAAACAGTAGCTATCTGTTGCTCTTCACTGTAGAATTTATTGTATATGTGCA
>NC_056736.1:498182191-498304691 GCF_019279795.1 Protopterus annectens
AAAATTATTTTTTTGGGTGGGGGGGCTTATTCAACTCATCGTTTTTGTTTTTCATTTTTAGTGAATGGCCATTTGAAAAAACATGCTTTGATCTCCAAAGCACTTGACTCTCAAGAGTTCTTTATCAAATATTGCAGAACTCGTTATTATAACTTTTAAGCATATTCCCCTGTTTTCACCCCCCATTCCTTGAGAGGAAGAGGCTAACCCCCTCATCCCTGTTACTTATGTATAAAAACTCCAAGTCTGATCTACCTCAGAAAATGGGGAATGCTCCAAGATCAAAATTATATACCATAATCTCAGGTACCAGTCTGAAATACCACTGTCTCAGACTCCGTGTATATCTCCCTCATTCACACTTTTAGTTCCAAGGTTCTGAAGATCATAATTAAAGTCCTTACATTTTCAGTAAATAACTTACTATTACAATTCTTACGGTCTCTGTTTTCTTGCAGTGCTTCCTGTGATAATACTTATTACTCACCATTCCTGGACTCAGTGTATTTGTCATATAAATGTACACAATTCCTCCTAAACAGCTTTCTGTCTTCTTGATGAGTAACATAGCACCTTGGTTTATCTGGTGGTATTATCTACTTCATATTCAAGATGCAAACCTTTCCATGTCTTTTTCTATTATTGATATGTCTTCTGCCTTCGAAGTCGGCAGTATTTGGAATTTTTCTTCCTCTGCTAATTTTTTGTCTAGTATTTTATTTGCTTTATATTGGTTTGCTTTCTAAACTTCTGCTCATTGGTAGCTGAGCTGCTCAGAGACGGAATACTGCAAAGAAATATTCATATATTCCAAAACTGCAATATGCCAGTCTCCATGGATTTTGGTATTACACTTTCTTGTGAGATGTGCCCTCTTCACTTGTATGTTAGGCTGTACTCTAATTGACCTTTAGCCTACAGATAGTGGTGACTTAATATTATAGTATGAGTTCACCTTGAGCACAAACCTTCTGAATTGCTAACTTTTACATTGCAGGCCATTGTCAGATATGGTAATGCCAAGTGCATTTTGTCTCTAAAATATTGAGTTTAATGCACTAAAACACTTGTACATATATTAGTCTGTTTAATTATTTCAGGACACATGGAACAGGAATCTGCAAATATAAGAAGTATGGCGTTTGAAAAAATAAAATAAATCTATGCCTGGACTTCTGGTTGGGGCAGGGACACTGTAAATTGCTCTTTAATGAGTGGGGGGATTCAATAAACCCTACATGGTCACTTTCTACTGTGTGCCCATTTCAGAGTGATGCACACACAGCAGCAATGAAATTCAGATTCTGTAAGTGCCATGTACAGATGCGCACCCCTTCACAAACAAGGTAAACCCCGTGGTTTGCTAATTACAACATAAGCAGCTGAATTACATGCTAATCAACCAATCCAATACAATGGAGCTATTCAACAAACTATAAAGCATCCATGTAGATTCCATGCTGGTTTTTCAATTCCAAAACTTTTGGAATACAGGCATGGAAAAGAGTCTACATTGGCAGAATGTTAGGGGCTGCTGCTGCAGGACAGTGCAGTGGTGCAGTGGTAGCAATGTCACCTCACAGCAAGAGGTTCTCTGGTTAAATTCTCAGCTTGAGTACCTTCTCTGCAGAGTCTGCATGTCCTCCCCATGTTTTGTGTGGGTTTCCTTCAGGTGCTCCGGTTTCCTCCCAAATTTCAAATACATGTATCTGGAAGGTTTCTCCCCAGGGGTCCTCTGAAAATTGGCTTTGTTCAAAGTCGGACATTCCCAGTAAACAAATGTTAAATAAATACACGAATAAATAATTAATTTGTATGTGCTACAGGCTGAAGCCAGTGCTGCTGCTGCCATCAGGCCTAGATCGAGAAGAAGAAGAGTTTTCAGGCCCCATTTAACTTTACACAACCTATATGATGTTGAAATTGTAGAGTGCTACAGGGTGGAGAGGGACACACTACAGGAACTCTGCGACCTCTGCCATCCTCAACTCAGCGCATGAACCAGCTGAGGAGAACCCATCCCAGTGAAGACAAGGTCATGTGTAGCCATTAGAAAATTAGCTTCAAGTACCTTTCAGAGACCAGCAGGGGACATGTTGGGGGTGTCACAGGTATCAGCATCCAGGATCCTCCACTATTTCCTGAATGCTATGCTCCACCATGCCAGTGACCACATATATTTTCCCTGTAGTTCTGAGGAGAGGGACAGAAATATGCAGGAGTTGTACCGAGTAGCACACTACCCAGAAGAACTGGGTGCCATAGATTGCACACATATAGAAATGAAGGCACCTCCTGGGGAATAGGGTAGACTCCACATAAACAGAAAGGACTACCACTCTAGCAACTGCTATGTCATGTGTAATGTCAAGGGAATCATCTTGAATGTGTGTGCTGGCAACCCTAGCAGTTACCATGACTCACATATCTGGCATTATTTCTAACTATATCAGATGTTTGCTAGGGGGGGGTATCCCACAGGGTCATTTACTTGGGGATGCAGACAATACACCAGAACCATAGCTGATGTCACTCATCAGAAATGCACAAACACCCAGGGAAGAATGCCATAATAAGGCACAGACTTAAACCAGAAATGTCATAGACCATGTGTTTGGGCTTCTGAAGTCACGGTTCCAGTGCCTATATACTTTGGAGGGAGCCCTGCAGTACAATCCATGGACATGTACAGAAATATTCACAGTATGTGTCATGCTACATAACATAATACTGTGGAAACAGCTTCAGCAGGATCTACAAGGGGAAGAGGCACACACCCTACCACCAATGCCAAGGCCACCACAGCCACAGGCAGGTGAGAAGTCAGAGGGGGGAATGACCAGCTGCTATGGGTGTAGGCAGAAGTAGGTGTTCTCAATATGCCCTTGCATTTACTAAGAGCCAACACAAAACACACTCACTCATCACCTAGTGCTGACAACCTTTTTCCTACTCACATACATATAGTAACATTGATGTTAGCCAACTCAACAACCTTTACCTCCTTCATATATTCACTGTATACTGCTTGCATCAAACAGATGCAGCCTTGAACTAAACCTGTGGCAACTGCTGCATTTACAAGGTAAGTTCTGAACATGGATTGTATTGTTTAATAATATTAATGTGTGGCATATCCTTGTGTTTCATTAGTTGGTATGGTGAGCAAGTAAAAGGTGGAAGATTTGCACAGAAATTCACTATAAAGTTAGAAAAATGTGATGCTATCAACTGTCTACATAAGTCAAAGGTACAATTACCAATTCAACACCACAAAAACAGATATACTATGCAATAAGTTAGCTATGCACCCTGAGCATCAGACACAAAGCTTATGTATCTCTCAATCTAAATGACAGAAAACAGGGATATGGCACAGTTATCATCACTTGCACAGGGTGTTGTGGGGAGGGGGGTAGGAAGCCTAGGCTGACACAAAAGGTTGATGTGTGTATGTGAGTAAGAAAGAGAAGCAGGCACACATTTGCATAAACCAACAAATGGCCAGTGAAACAAAATGAGTAACTGTCTGTGTGTCTGTAGTGGTCCTCCAGGTGAAATTGGTGTGTGAGTGTCCGCATGAACACACCCAAGCTCTGTGCTGGCTCTATATGTTGGTATGTTAGACATGTGTAAGCCATGCATGGTAGAGGTGGCAGTTTATCATTGTCATCCCTGACCATGAGAACTGACTCTGCCAGGAGTTGAACTGGCACATCCATGCCCACTGTCAGATGAACTGCTGCTACCTGACTGTTACTGATGTCTGCTGGAAAAGTTCCCCTCACAGGGACACCCAGGACCATGACCCCATGGCCTGCAACATCTGGGTGTGGACAGCACACTCAATGATGGACCAGTGGAAGTGCTGCCACTATGGGAGCATGATTGTGCACAACCACATTGGCTGACAGCAGATGATGTGGCTTACCTATGCCCATGAGGATGCCTTTCCCATACCAGCAGATGTTACATCACAGACAATGCTCGCTCCATGACAGACAGCCCTTGGTCCATCACAGACACCCCTCATTCCAACATGTCATTCATCTGATCCATTGAATCAGCAACACAATGGAGGTAGTCACACATGTCAGACTGTGCCACATGTACAACCCTGATCATTTGTCTAGAACACCTATGGGAATGTCCCTGTGCTCCATGATGGCCTTAAATATATGTTGAGTGGTACAGGAAGAGAAACCTGCTACAGGTGGAGGAGAGGCAGCAGGCCCCCTCTGAGCAGCCATATCAACCCTCCTGTGTGGCACCTCACCCACACTTTGGTTATGGCCAGAATCAGCAGGCACTGAAGCCACAGTAGCCACACTTCCCTGATCAATGACCTCACCTTTTACCTATACAATATCTGTGGGCTCGCTGGAATGGATAGGTGTAGGCCTACTGGCTGTGTCTGTTGGCATTGCAGGGGATGGCTGTATGTCAACCTCAGTGCCAGATTCAACCTCTTCTCCCCCTGAGTGTGTCTCAGTTACACCACCATCAACATCAGAGTTTGCTGATACACTGACATCAGGTGGCAGAGGGCCTACACTCCCACTGTTATGATTACCTGTAATAAAAAGCAATAAACACAGGAAAAAATGAATACCTACTCTAGTACAGTGCAATATATATCAACAAATTAACAGTGCTTCCATTATTACAGACAGTACAGCAATACACACAACAGGCCTGACATCAACAGCATATACTAAATATTTCTTTAAATTGCTCAGCAGTACTGACATAAAAATGTTTGGCTTACCATCTGCAGATGACATGCTCCTCTGCAATCCAGATGGTCATGGAAGAAATTAAGCAAGTGGTAATGGCAAAATCATCACAATTAACAGTAAGACAGGGACTACTAATTTTACTCCTTTATATGTCCATTAACTATACATTCAACAAGAACGTGGCTGAGAACTCCAACCTCAGCTAATAACTGTAGCAATCTTTAATCCCCCTCCCAAAAATGTCATGTGACACAGAAGTAACTTATTAATTTCAGTTGTTTTACTATACAACAGTGTTCAACTGTTAAGATACCAAAGCCTACCTGGAAGCTTCTCCTTGGACGTGCTTGCTGTCTCTGAAACTGTTGCTCTGACATCCAGCACATGCTGTGCTGCACTCTCCTGAGAGCTGTCTGAATCCCTGATATTGGCCAGAAACTCTTCACTGGGTGTTAGTGGTGGTTCCCTAGCAGACCTTCCCCTGGTAACCATATGGTCATGGACCACTACAGCTGCTCTCCTCCATGCAAATGTAATCATGTCAGTGGCCCTGTGGTGCACCTGCTTGCATGTCCTGCTGTGGCCACCCATGGCATTCACATTTTCAACTATCTGGTGCCATATTTCCATCCTATGTGCCATACCTCATGGTCCCATTTCCAGGTGAAAAGCACAATGTTGCCTAAAGGCATCCACTGTCACCTGGTTCTCAGCATTGGTGAAGGGGGGTCTTCAAGGATTGACATGCCTTGGTGGCATACTTCTAGATGTCCTAAAAGACAACAGAAGAATAATACACATAAATATCACATAACTGCAAAATAACTGTTTCCAGATAAAACAGAAAAGGTAGCCAGTCAGTATTACCCACTAAAGAAACGTAAAACCTGTGTGTATGTCATACATTGATTTTCCTCAACTACATTTGTAACCATGTTAAGTATATGTCACCATATTTTAAAATTGTACAGCTGTTTTACATCTATGTTTTATTCTTGTCTTACGTCCTCAGCTGGACTAATGTCTGTATTTTAAATGCTATGTTTTTTAACTGTATAATGTAAGTAATACTTAATGTGGAGCTTTTCCCCCTGGGCCTCCGCTAAAAATGGACCTCTGTCCAGTCGGACTCACCCGGTCAACAAATGTAAATAAATAATAAATAAAAATAAAAACAGGGTAGCAATGTGAAATATGAACAGGCAGCATGTAAAATAAGGAGAGTAACAAGAGCAATATATCCTTGTTTGTGCCATAATATTAACTCACCCTTGTTCCCCCCCCAGAGGGACAGTGTACCCTTGTTTGTGCCATAAAAGTAACTCACTTTTGCTCCCCCTCATAAAAGAACAGTCTATCCTTGTTTGTGCCATAAAAGTAACTCACTTTTGCTGCAACTCAAAAGAACAGGAAATGACACATTTTGCTAAAAAAATCTTTGAAATGATAAAAATGCTATGAAAGGAACTGCCCTTGAAACATTTGTACATACTAATCATACAGCATTCCATTTTCATGTATTGGCAATCATGTATACCTCTGAAATAGCTTGACAAACATGCCATCATGACACTTCTAAGTAATGCATATGGATAAACGTGTAAATGTCTTTCCTTTAGATGTTTCTTAAATGCATTCCAGCATATGCAGTATGTAGCTGACAAAATGGAAGTGTACCTTTTGAAGTTCAGTAATCTTCTGTACAGATATATCCAGAAGAAATAGCATACATGCAGTCTTCCAAACATAAACAAGTCTCCTCACCATCAGATAAAATAACAGTCTATCCTTGTTTGTGCCATAAAAGTAACTCACCTTTGCTGCAACTCAAAATAACAGGAAATGACACATTTTGCTAGCAAACCATCTTTGAAATGATAAAAGTGCTATGAAAGAAACTGCCCTTGACACATTCGTACATACTAATCATACAGCATTCCATTTTCATGTATTGGCAATCATGTATACCTCTGAAACAGCTTGACAAACGTGCCATCATGACACTTCTAAGTAATGCATATGGATAAACGTGTAAATGCCTTTGCTTTAGATGTTTCTTAAATGCATTCCAGCATATGCAGTATGTAGCTGACAAAATGAAAGTGTACCTTTTGAAGTTCAGTAATCTTCTGTACAGATATATCCAGAAGAAATAGCATACATGCAGTCTTCCAAACATAAACAAGTCTCCTCACCATCAGTTTGCCTAGCTACATGGTTGCCTTTTTATATGGTGTAGATTCAGGGCTGTTAGCACAGTGAATATGCAAATGAGGTGTAAACTTATTATAACTGCTGAATCCCAAATACTTGGATCTGTGTAGGAGATGTAAACATAGTGCAGGCACTCCCTCAGTGTTTGTGTTTAATGGATTGCAACTGTGAATGATTACTGGTTGGGAAAAGGAAAATACAACAGCACTGTAGGCTGCCTTACTTCTATTGGGCATGTCAGGTTAGATTTACAAAGTGTTAGCTGCAAGATTGGAAATGTAAGTAAGCAGCACACAATTCACAGGTTGTGTTTCTTAACATCCAACCTGGTCTTTATTTTTTGGCAACTGCATATGATAATATTCCACTTAATATCATCACACATTGTAAGGGCAATGATATAGAATGGCTTACATACTGCATGTTTCAGATTACTGTCAGATAACTGAAGAATAACCAGCAAATACAGAAATATAAGACAGAGCTGCAGGTTTGCAGGCAATAATCATAACAGGTTGTGTGATCACTAGGTACATTACATCCAAAACTAATAAATGTACAAATAACAGTTGTATTGTGTGGTAACACTGTAGATGCTGTTGCAGTTTGTTGTGTGCAGATTGAGTCACTTCTTTGCTGAAAAGCTGTTTGTATGAGAAAGAGGGATAAGGCACACATCCTGTGTTCTGAAGGTACATTGGAGTGAGAGTTCAAATCCAGATCAATGTAGACAAATCTGATGTGAGCCATCATATTCTTGTGTGTATGTCATACATTGCTGTTCCTCATTTCAACTACTTGCCCCCTTTTTTCTTTTTCTCCTTTTCTGCCTTTGTTTGATTAAATTTTGGGGGGGCAGTGTTTGCTAGGTGGGGCATGTAGAGCAATCACTGGAACTGAGGAAATAAATGCCAGGTTTGGTTGTGTTCATCTCATTTGCATGAAGCATGGCAGTGCTCAAACTGGATAACTGGACCCCCCAGGAAGCAGACATGACCCAGACAGCCAAAAATAGAAACTGGATGCATTCAACTAATAATATTGAGAATTGCACAAGCCTGCTAAGCAGCATTGAGTAGAGACTAACAGTGAGACCTTAAGAATGATTAGTGGAATAGGGAATGTCATGTAACTAGTCCTGTGGCAGCGGGTGTAAATGTAGTGCTGGAGAACAGATGGTCCTGAGTTCTAG
Organism: Protopterus annectens; assembly: GCF_019279795.1. NCBI lineage: Eukaryota > Metazoa > Chordata > Ceratodontiformes > Protopteridae > Protopterus > Protopterus annectens. Next base: position 498,190,337 of record NC_056736.1, read on the forward strand.
TACAGGGTGTACAACCTTTGTTTTACTGTTGTGGCTGTGCTGTTTATAGCAATAAACTACACCATAGACAAGTGTTATTTCAATGTTCTTGTGGCAACAAGTGTAAGTATAGAACTGCCATACACATACTCCTGGATCCTAATACAGGACACTCCATACACTTTTACTGTTGTTCCACTTCCCATTAGAGTCACTCTCACTTACAACACTTGAGATAGTGGAGCTGATATTAATTATATGTATGAGGGCTGAAACAGTAGTATTGTGTCAGTTATTTAATTATTTATCTATGCATTTTCACATTTATTATCAGATGTATGACTGTGGGTATACTGTGTACTATTTTTCTGGACTAGCATGGCCTTCACATTTGCCTAACACACATACACAACTGCCTGTACATCCAGTAACCTTGGAATTTTAATTGCAATTATGTAATGCCTCACTGCTGCTCTCTGCTTACCATTGCGCAAACTCATTGCTCTGGAGTGCTCACTGCCAAGGAATACATTTGCTCAATCAGAGCACAACAGTTTCAAACAGTGTGTACACTCTAGTAAACACAAAGACTGTAATTGGCAGGAAAGCAACAGTCTCCATTGCTCTAGATCTGTGGTTGATATAGTGCCAGGGTTAGGGCACAGAGGTGGGGTGTCCAGAAGTCCAAGATTTTTATTGGATTCCTAAGTAAAAACCACAGTGGCAGGCTTCTGCAGGGGGAATATTCTGACTCCCAGTATACGTCTGAGGCTTGGGATAGTTTAGCCCAGGCTATATCTAGTGCACTGGTATCCCACACACTGGAGAGCAATGTAGGAATCATTATAATGACATACAGAGGAGGAAGATGGATACACTCAACAGTTAGATTGAGAAATTTAGGACTGAGGACATCCCACACCTGTGTAAGCATAATTTACAGAGACTACCTATAAGACTTAGAAAGCTGAATATGGGTAAACCGGGTATTCATATTGGTCTTCTGTTCTGTTCTGTTTTTTTTTTTTCTACAGCTGCCAGTGACCATGAGTACAATGTCCAAACCCATGGGGCTTGATTGGCGAGGATAAGGGAAGCATATGGTATGTATGCAGCAGAAGAGTACTATTATTGTAGCATTAAAAGTTAAAGATAGCTTTTTTTGGTATTTTATAGAGTTGTATCAAATTGAGCATGCATATCTCAACTGTAAAAGCAAATACACATGCATTAGTCTGTAGCAGAAACCAAGAATACAATATTAGACTTTAGTCAGAGCTTGTGGGTTCAAATACCATACTTCCCAACTATACAATACTGTTAATTGTACAGTTATGTGTAACTTAAAGGTTTAATGTAAAAGCTCTATAGCAGTGACACACATGCCCTGCTGTAAACTGTAATCTGTTTAATTGAAACACACATATGTGCAATATATGCAGATGTCAAGGATGACTTGCTGCAATCTGTAGTATAGTGTGAATCTATTAGGAGGTAGTAGTCTTAAATGTAAAAGTTAAGGTAGCAGAATCAATTTATTGTATTAATGCATTGTATGTGACATATAAAGGTATTAATATTATCTATTTTTTTCTGTCACCCCAACCCTTATCTCTCTTTTTTATTTTATTTTTATTGTATTTCATATTATTTATCCACAGTGGTACAGCGGTAGCATTGTTGCCTCAAAGCAAGAGGTTATCCTGTTTGATTCTCGGCTGGAGTGCCTTCTGTGTGGAGTCTGCATGTCCTCCCTGTAGTTGAATGGCCCCCGAAAGATATGCATGAATGGGCGTGCCTTCGCTGAAGGTAGGGCATCGGGCTGGCAATTCGGCACCATAAAAATTGACTGCCAATCATTAGCAGACCGGAGTTTTGCTGTGGCGACCCCTAACTGGGAAAACCCAAAAAGACAAACAAAACATTGTATTGCATATTATTTAAAAAATATCTTTGAGTCATTTTTTAAATTTTATTTTATGTATTTTTTACGAATATTTTTTTATTTTATTTTTATTTTATTTTATTGCAAAAAATTATTTATTTTATTTTATTTTTTGTTTCCTTTTTTAATTTTCATTATGTGCTGTTAGAATTAGTCCATGCCACCCATGTGTACCACATCACTAAATGCTCCACAGCACAGTGGGGAAGGCCTGTCCCACAGGATCCACCTGCCCCCCTCCACCAGTTGCAGCAAGGATGCGCAACACACCTGGGAGCCAAACTGGGAGCATTGTTTCTGCTGCACCTCCACTAACTGTACCCTCAGGTAGTCCTGCCCTGGAGGCTGGTCCAGTGGTACCCTCGGGCAGCAGTGGGAGAGGTAATGATTTTATCGCCCACACTGAGTTGCCAGGTGTGGTGCATAGAGTTGTGCGTCACACCATTGGTGCATGCCTACGCTAGCTGGAGAGGCTGCTCTCCCTTATTTTGCATAGTACTAGGAGGAGGAAAAGGAGCCATTAATTACTCCAGCCAGTGGCAGAGTGAGGTGACAGTGATGACAGTCCAGTGGAAGAGGGCTCCATTCTCACTGTCACCCAGCTTGATCACTATGGGTTTCAAATGTCCCCACCCTCACCCCAATCCTGGTGTCTTCCAACCTTTTGTGTCCATCACCATCCCTATCTCTTGCCTTGTTTTTCTTGTCTGTCTGCAATTGCTTCTTGACCTACCCAACTTACCTGACTCAGACGTACCTATGTCCCTTCCCTAACATTCCTCTCTCTCTCTGAAATAAAACAAAAAACTAAATGGGCACCTGTCCCACAAAAAAAAAAAAAAAAAAAAATCATCCTATATATAGTTCTCCATTTCACACGTCTTCTCCACACACTTGATTTGGTCCAATTGGCTATACAACATGATTGTGTTGTGGTCATCCCTCTCTCTCTCTGGAGGTGACAGTCCAAATTCAGTTAATATTTTGCACATATGTTCAGTTTACACTATTAAAGAAATGGATAACCATGTTTTTTTTCTACCTTCCTCCTGCACGTTCCTGTCCTGTTTACCCTTTGTTCTTCACCCTGGTTACTCCCCATTTCACCACTTTACTATATACCCCATTTTAACATCTTTAATCTGGTCACAAAATAGAATCATACACATACGTTGCTGGAGAAACAATGGATTCTTTCACTTTTTGGGTTCCATGTTTGTGCAGAGGTGCACATCATGCACCAATGGTGGGCAATGGCAAACAGTTGTGCTTAGCCCCACACCATACTGCTTAACACTGGTGCATTATGCCAACACACAGCAACACATCTCGTATAAGCAATTCAGACTACTCAGTCTCCTACAGACTCCTCAGAGGTGACCTGTGTCTGGCATACAAAGTAATCTCAGACCCCACCCTGATGGGACTGCTGCATATCTGCAAGCCAAGCTCCACTCAAGTAACCCACAAGTGAGACCTCAACCTAGTCTGTGACATCAATAGGACTTGTTGGTGGGACAGATATGTGTCCCAGAGACTCTCACTTTTGTGGAATAGACTCCCTCTCCACATAAAGCAGAGTACCTCATTAAACCTTTTTAAGTGCAACCTGGATAACTGGATTGGGAACAGAAAATAGACCCCTGGAATTCCACCTATGTCTCTGCTGGACAGTGGCATAGGGTGCTGACTTGTTGTAACATGGGCTAAGTTCTTGGCTAGGCTTGTAAGGGCCTTAGGGCGAATAGCCTAGTAACTTCCTGTGATTCTATGATCCTATATCATAGCATTATCACTATGTAATGCAAAGTATTTTAAAAGTGCTACATACACTTGTTTCAAACCCAGTACCGTCTGGCCCAAAAAAAGGAATGTAACAGTGCATTTACACGTGTTGCCACAGAGTCGGTTAAACAGCAGGTGTATTTCATAGACTCAATAGTAACTGTCAGAGTTTAGTAAAGCAGCTCATGTTTGCATACTGTTTAGCTATGCACAGACATGTGTATCTCACATATGTATGCACTTTGCTAACTGTCGCACAAAGTTGCTGCTTGCCGTGCTATGGAAATGTACATTTCATGCTGCATTACTGCTTTTTACTGTCCACTTCCTGAGTAGGACGTGAAATTACATGTGGAAACATTGCAAACTGAGGACCCTATCTAACAATATGTGAGATATTTACAATGCATCCATGTGTTGGTACCCCCCAGAGCACGCAATCCTGGGGCCTCAGTACGTTTTCCACACATATATCAACCACACTACACAATGTAATATCAAATGTTGTGTGCTATGCAAAACTACAGTTACTGACCCATACACCTAAAAAGTCTTATCTGCAAGGCTAGGGATGGAATCAGCATGGACCATATCCACAAGGACATAGATTACCTTCAACACACCTGACCCTGCCCATTTTGTTTTTGTTAAGGGTAGATCTTGTTTATTTAACCCTGTGGACTTCTTGGATACTGACTCTAAGGACCTGGATGAGAGATAACAGGACAAATTGCCAATGTTGCATTATCTAAAGCCTTTGACACTACCCCCAATTTGTGTGTCATAGTGAAGATCTCTCATGTGGGAATTAAGCCATACAGTAGTAGAGGGATAGACAACTGGCTCACTGACATAACACACACTCTCAAAGTTGGGGGATGCACCTCCACCAGTAGCCACTTACCATTAGAATAGCACAAGGATCTGTGCTGGGCCATCACCTCCTTGCAAACTACTTCCTTGAAGTAAGTGCAGACAACGGTAGATGCCCTGTGGTTTACCAAGTTTGCAGATGAGGGCTAACTGGATGCACCAATATAGAGTTCCCCATTGATGGTAGCATATTAGGGAAGGGGTTGCCATGCACAAATGATTGGTGCCAAACTCATGGACTGAACCTTAAAGCATACAATGGCTCATTTTACCCCTTTGGCAATACCCCTGCTAATTATGATATACATAGCACCCTTCTAAGCTCAAACACAGTGTTGTGACACTTGGGAACACATGTTGATAGCAATCAACAGTTTCATCACTAGGTGTCCATAGTGGTGACATACACATTCTGCGTTGTGCACATCATACATATGGACATCACATCCAAGAACATGGTGGTCAGACCTCTGCTGTACTCTACCCTTATCAGACCACTAATTGAATATAATGCTCCCTTCTGTCTGTACCTCACCAGACACCTGCAGCAATTGGAGAAAACACAGGGTTATGCCTAGGAGAGTCCAGGGCCTCCAAACATGACATACATGGAAAGAATGAAAGGCCTGTCAGTGTACTCAATTTCACGCAGGTTGCTGAGATGTGACCAATGCCTGCTCTACAGAGCAGTTTCAGACCTTCCCCTACTGGAAAGGATGGACATCTGCAAATCAAATGGGACAAGAATAACTTGGCCCAGGCTTCTCAACTTAGCCTGTGACATAAATAGAACATGCTGAGGATACAGATATATCTACTAATGACTCACACTCCTCTATAATAGGCTGCCACTGCATGTGAAGCAGTGCTCTTTAATGACCTTGTGCAAACACAACCTTGACTGCTGGTTGGGTGATTGTAAAGTCACTGCTGGGGTGGCACCTACATCCCCTTGGACAGGGCCAGTTGGTGCTGCTTACAAAATCACTCTGCTAACAACAGCCATCCAACTGTGTTTAATAAGGATACTTGCGTTTTTACATAGATAGGCTTCTAAACACCATAGGGCCATTAGGCTAGTAGCCTCTTATGAACTTATGAAACTATTAGAATATGCAGGCCTCCCAACATTTTGTCTCCCACATGGACTGCTGATGTCATCTGTTATACGTTCACTTGCAGTGTTGTATAAGTCAAACTTGTGCTGTGCCACTTGTGTAATGTACTGTGTTTTGTACTCTGTGTACTTAGGTAGGGATTTTATTCTCACTGCAGTCAAGTGTGTGCGTGTGTGTGTGTGTGTGTGTGTGTGTGTGTGTGTGTGTGTGTGTGTGTGTGTGTGTGTGCCTTTCTAGACAGAAGAGCAGAGAGGTGTGTATCCCTTAGATACTGCTCCAAAACCATGGATTGAAAGTATTTTGATACTTGAAAATGCCTACACATCCATTTCATGCACCCCACCCAACAACTTGGTCCTCCTCATGGCCTGCTAATGTTGTCTACTATACGTTCATCTGCAGTCTTGTAAAAATATGACTTGTACCATGCCAGTGGCATAAAGTACTGTGTTCTGTAGTCTTTGTACTTAGGTAGGGAGGGGTTCTGTTCTCACTGCAGTCAACTGTGTGTATTTGTGTATTTGTGGTGTGTGTTAGCTCTTGCTTGACATTACAGAGAGCATTTTACACCACTGAGATGTCATCAGCTATAAAGTGTTGTCTGACACACTCTAAGTCAGACTTGTGCCATGGTGGTTGCATAAAGTACTCAGCTCTGTAGTATGTGTAGTTAGATAGGTAGGGGTTCTATTCTCACTGCAGTCAGCTTGGTGTGTGTGTGTGTGTGTGTGTGTGTGTGTGTGTGTGTGTGTGTGTGTGTGTGTGTGTGTGTGTGTATGAGCTCTTGTTTGACATTATAGAGAACATTTTACACCAGCATGTGGGACACTGTTATATTTTCCTCAATACAAACTGCTGATGTCATCAGTTATAATGTGTTGTCTGACACACTCCAAGTCAGACTTGTGTTACGGTGCTTGCGTAAAGTACTGAGTTCAGCAGCCTCTGTAGTTAGATGGGTAGGGTTTCTATTCTCACTGCAGTCAACATGGTGTGTCTATGTCTGAGCTCTGGCTTGACATTACAGAGAGCATTTTACACCAGCACGTAGGACACTGTTATGTTCTCCTAAACAGAAACTGCTGATTTCATCAGCTATAAAGTGTTGTCTGACACACTCCAAAGTAGTCAGACTTGTGCCATGGTGCTTGTGTAAAGTACTGAGTTCTGTAGTCTGTGAAGTTAGATACATAGGGGTTCTATTCTCACTGCAGTCAACTTGGTGTATCTGTGTGTGTGTGTGTGTGTGTGTGTGTGTGTGTGTGTGTGTGTGTGTGTGTGTTTGTATATGTATATGTATATGTGAGCTCTTGCTTGATATGACAGAATGCATTGTACACCAGCATGTGGGACACTGTTATATTCTCCTCAACAGACACTGCTAATGTCATCCTGTATAAAGAGCTGTCTGACACACTCCAAGTCAGACTTTTGCCTTGGTGCTTGTGTAAAGTACTGAGTTCTTAGTCAGTGAAGTTAGATAGATAGGAGTTCTATTCTCACTGCAGTCAACAGGGTGTGCATGTATATGAGCTCTGGCTTAACATTACAGAGATCATTTTACACCAGCATGTGGGACACTGTTATATTCTCCTCAACAGATGCTGCTGATGTTATCAGCTATATCAGATTTTTGGATATGTAGTACTGCCACCAGGGTAGGGTCTGACACTGGCCTGGAGCCAGGCAGATGTCACCTCATTCCGTACCAGACAGACTACAGTGGCATGGCTTTATCTCTAGCCACTTACATCATGGCATAGTGTTTAGGCCCTGTGTTAATTTGTTGAGAAAGCCCTATGGTCTCTCTAGTTGCTGCATGTGTTCTGTGAGGTATATGCCAAATAGAGCATTATACTCTATTACTGTTCTGATGAGGTTTGACTAAAATGCTGTCATACCATCCTAAGATCTACATACAGTAGCATGATGTATGATGTACACAACATAGTCTTTCAATACCAATGTGGACACTTGGTGGTTGAAGATCAGATGGCTATCTACATGTGTTCCCAGTGCTGGGAATGTCAGCATTGCATGACTGTTGTCAATGCTGTGATTAACATGGAATTCTAATTTTTAGATGGGCAACATAGAAAGACACATTTCTGCATTTAGTTGTAGACTGTGTACCTTTGTCTCCATCCATTTGTCTGTGTTAGCTCCCCATGTACTATGTTATCACCATTGGTAGACTCAATGATTGTATCCAATATGTAAGAATCAGCAAACTTGGTAAGGCAAAGGCCATATACTTTAGCCTGAACAGTTGGGAAATAGAGTCCAAACAGTGAAGGGTCAAGCAGAGATCCCTGGGGTTTGCCAATGGTGACAGCTCTACTGATACAGGTTGATTTACCAACGTTCACAGTATGTGTTCTGTCAGTGAGCCTATTACACTGAAGCAATGGCCTGTGACATCACAAATCAAATATGGCATGACTCAACACATACACCTTCTTGATATGCTTGAATACACATTTCAACAACCCTCCACAAAGGCTATATTCCAATACAAGTGTGTGCATCAACATGCATCCATCTGAGCAGAGGGGACAGCACCTGATGCATGCATGTACAGACACATCCTGACTCTCCTCAACTGTGATGTGGACCAATATGTTATCATGAACCTCTTCTACATGTACACTAGTCATATTCTGGCTGAGTGCAAGAGACCTGTGTGAGTTGTTAATGCTAAATTATGTCTGTTATACATCTGATAGATGTCTTCAAAGAGGTCATTGAGGGTATGGATGATGACAACAGTATCATCTTGTGGAATTTGACCAGGTCAAGGCATTTCAGACAAATCCACACTCAGGTACTCACTCAGCACTGTTGTATGTGGCCATAAACAGCTATATCACCAAATGGGTATACCAGTGTATCACATTCATGACATCTCACTATGTTGAAATGTGTGACATGACCTATATCTCAGGTCCAGTACTCAGGTCGATACATTAGAGCTGTCTACTAGGCCCTTTCCTGTCCATTAGTTAAGTGATGGACATGACTCCAGCTGTGACATTACTATAATACAGACAGCAGTAACACATAAACACTGCTGCCACAGACATGGCAACACCTGCATTGACAAGACACATGGGTGGATTTGTTAATTCAGGAAACAAACATACCACCCAAGTATAATATGGACATCACACCCTATAATCAGACCAAGAGGTATGTGACCCATGTGCTGGGGTAGATGGTAAGTGGTAGATCCACCAGCATGTGGTCACAGTGCTGACTACTCCTTAAATGTAACACAAGTACTGGGTATGTGAAGGACATCCATATCAGAGGCCTTAATACCTTCATGGTTCCCAGCCTTCATCACATCTATAACTCTGTACAATGCACCCTTCTTCATGTACCTCTCGACACATCTTCCACTGATGTGTAACAGAAGTATACTACCTTAGCCACAGTGAGCTGTCACACAGTTTATTGGCCATACCAAAGTATTATTTCTGTGGAATATACATGACTGTCTGATGGTGCGGAACACCCATCAAGCTGTTACATGAGATGCATGTATGCTACCTGTTCTGTTTATGCTTGACACACTTCCCCTAAGTGTTCATTTTACATGGCAGTCCATGTCCAGTTACAGATCATTTACACAGCTTCAGTACACAATGTGAAGAGTGAGACATCACAATATTCTGAAATGTAGGTACACTGTCCTGTACTGTGTTTGGACCATATACTTCACATTCATACCTCTCAACTATCCAGATTTTCCCAGGATGTCCAGATGTTTTCCTTTTCAAATTTGTGGATTTCTGCCACATCACTGGGATGATTTCAGGACTAATATGAGTTAGTGTTACATAGGTTTGAGGTCATATCTTTCAACTGTCCTGATTTGTACAAAATGTCCACTTTTTATCTCATTTTTTTTATCTTTTCATCATAACATATTGGTTTTCTGTCAAATCATTGGCATGTCATTGCAGATTGAAGTCACCAACTGATAACAGACATTTGAGGTTCAAACTTCATGATCTTCTTGAAGTTCGTGGTACTATACAAACTTTTATCCCTTCAACTTTCTAAGTTTGGAAGACTAATATTAAACATCTGTCCCTAGTTTTGGGCTTTTGTCCACCCATTATTTAAAGCTTTGTCCAGATTCCTTGCTCTAAGAGGTTGAGCAAGTTTTATTTTAACACATTTCTATGCAGACATCTATGTGACATATGTCCCTGTTTCTAGTTATTTGTTCCCTCATTATGTTGGCCTTTGTGCAGATATGTTGCACTGACAGATTGACAGCAATCTGTGAAGTTCTGGTGACCATTGTGGCATTCCATGCAAATCTGCAGCCCATAGGTGCTCTTCCTTACACAGAATTGATATCTGTATTCACTTACATGGTTTCCTGAGCAGCAACACCGCTGCCAGCTACAAAACCTAGCTTAGACATGCCACGCACAGTTAATATGCATTGCGTCCTACCACTCGCCGTGCACCACTGCACAAACATAAACTTCATTTAGACTTCATACGGAGCCTACACCGAGTTTATCGAATCTTGGGGGATTATTTAGAAAGCAATGTCTGAAGACCACAAAATTCCCCTGCAAGATTGGTTAATATCAGAGCAAGTCTAAAAATGCATCAGCTGCTGTACAGAATAATCAATGGGGATCCAGGGTCTTGTTTTTGCTCATACGAGCAGAGGCAGTTGTTTGAAAAAGTTAAAACATAGCAAATTAGCTAAATAACAAGGACTAGGAATCTAAATAAATTAATGGTAGAATTACAGTAAATTATTACCAGTTTGTTTGCGTTATATAAAAACATCAGACAGTACGATGAGAGAAGTGAAAACTGCAATCATTGCTCTTTCTGACCATCTTAAAAACAAACAAGTAAATAGCTGGAAGAAATTAACACTAATGCACAAAATATATATACTTTAATAAACCGACACACTTAAAAAGAATAAACAAAATGATAAGCGCTTTCGTCCACCGTAAGTAAATAGTTACTGGACTTCTTTTTAGATAAAGAAATTTTTACTATGAACAGACCATCTGGCAGTAATGGATGTGGATTTTAAAGATGTCAAAGACAGGTTAGTTGCTGCAGAAGAAAAATCAGAACTGCCAGAAGCCTCACTAATTGATGCAGATGACAGAGAAATAAGAAAGAATCTAAATGATTTGTTGAGGTCCCAGACCAAGAAGAAGGATATGACTTTGTCAGCTACATTAACAAGAATATTTCAAACTGGGCAGGTATGCCAGCTGATGTAAGGATAGGAAAGGGACACAGACAATTTAATACTCAATACTGAAGGATCTAAAGGGAGTACCTGATATTAGTCAGATGTGAGACGTATGCAATAAGAGTAAAAGTACTGGCAGCAATCTGAACCTCAAGGAAAGTCATTAAAATAAAGGAAAGTAGGTTACACTGAGAACAGGACTTTTCCAGTGGAACTAGAATTAAGAGACTGGCTTTTTTCCTACTTTCAAAATCTGTCATCCCCAAAATGGAGATATCAATTGATGTATCCTACACATTTAGAAGTTTTTCTCCCAGGGCATCTAGTCACCTTCTTGTGTCTGAGAGTTAAACACCTTAACCATTATACCAGCCCCAGCCGTTAGCTGTATATATTCTTTTTCATCCATTTCTTTTCTTTTTTCTTTTGTACTTGTTCCTTTAAATTTCTTTTTAATTTTACCCTTTTACCAATCAAAATTTTTTTGTTTACTATCACCCAATTTATGTGTTTGTCATCAGTTATTTCAGCGTCTTTTTCTATATCACCTTTATTATTTTTTCTCATCTATTTTTTTCTTCTATTTCTACTACTTCTAAAATTTCTTCTTTGTATTCGTTTTCTTCTCTTTCTTTTTTCCTTGTACAATCCATCCATAAATGTTAATTTTTTTATATTTATAATATTTTAATTCACATTTTTTACATTGTGTCCCATTTCTGCATAAATATAACATTTTCATTTTTCACATTTACTTATCAAATGCCTTCTTTTCCACAAAAAAGAAAAAAAAAACATGTTTTGGGTTGTCCCCAGTATTTTACGATACCCTTATTCCTCTCCACACTTATGCTTGATAAATGTATAATATTTTTTCTTTAACACAATATTACTGTCCAGTCTGCTAGTATATACACCTCCTTTTATCTTAAACGTTTGCAATGTCCAGTACTTCTTTACATAAAGTTTTCAAATGTTCTTTCAACCTCTCCCTTTTCACCTCTGTTCAAAACTGTACACAACATTTCTTTTTTTGTTTTTACTGTTAAATGCTTTTATCACATAAAGATTCTATGGTTTTTAGTCTTTCTTTTTTCATATTCTCCAAGAAAATTTTCCATTAAAAAGTCTCAGACATAATGGCACAGAATGTCACTTTGGTAATAAGAATAAATGTTCTTATCTCATGTGCTTTTACACACAAAGGAGCTATTAAATTGTCCAACACTTAGGTTCATAGGTTTATAGGTTTTTACTAGGTTAATGACCACAAGGGCCTTTTTAAGCCTAGCCATGCACCCCAAATCTCTGACAAGCTCTAGTACCTTTGATAAGTGTAAGCAGGGGCTTGGGAGATTAAACATTTACAAGCAGGGGCCTGGGAGATGAACCATTTACAGGTTGCCTATGTCCATTAGAGACACAGGTTGCCTATGTCCATTAGAGACATAGATACCAAGCCAGGGATTAATTTCCTGTTCCCCATCCAATTGTCCAAGTTACACTTGAACTGGGTTAGGGAGGAAGTCAGCTTTACATGGATGGGGAGCCTGTTCCAGAGATTGGGTAGTCTCTGGGAAACATACCTATCTTTCCAGCAGGTCTTATTTATATCACATGCAAGGTTTACATCTTTAGAATGGGTAAATCTAGTGCTGTCTGTTTTGTTGATATGCAGGAGGTCCATAAGAGTGGACTCTGACAATGCCCTGTATGCCAGGCATAGATCTCTCCTCAATAGCCTGTAGGAGACAGAATACAGGGGCAGGGCCTTGAGGCATTCGCATAGGACATTTTACTTATGTCATGCATTCTTTTAGTGTTGAATCTCTGTGAACATTCCTTTTGTTGGATGTGCCTGGTTAGGTACATACTAAAGGCATTGTACTCAATAATGATAGGTCTGATGAATGCCAAATACAGTGGAACAATGACTTCCTTGGACCTAGATGCCATTACTTCATTTATAATGTGTGCAACATAGAATGATTTCCTCACTACTGTAGACATGTGATGGTCAAAGGCTAGATTACTGTCTCTGTTTGTGTCCCCAAGACCCTGGCTACTGGGTCAACTCTAAGGGGTATGTTGTCACTTTGATAGTTACCAGGAATGGATGACTTCCTGAAGGATACTATACTACTGCCATTTAGTTTTAGTCCATGGCTCTGACAGCAGTTGTTTGCCTGTGTCATCCCTTCCTGGAGAAAATTTGTGTCAGTGTGGGGTTCAATGACAGCTTCTAATTTGCAATCATTTGCAAATTTAGTCAGCCAGAGGCCATTGACATTGGCCTTCACTTCAGAGAACCAAATGCCAAAAAGAAGTGGTCCAAGGACTGATCCCTGAGAGACTGCACTTGTGACTGGCCTCTTTTTAGATGTGGACTCCCCAATTTTAACTTCCAGGGTCCTGTCTGTGAGCCAGTTGGCTATCCACCGAGTAACGTAAGGGTTTGTAACCAACCTCTTGAGTTTGTCAACAATTCCAGAGTGGTGTATTGTGTCAAATGCATTGGCCAGGTCAAGGTAGGCAGTGTGAACGATTTTGCTCTCATCCATTGCCTTGTTGATCTTCTCAAAGAAGTCCATTAGGTCAAGTATGCATGACCTACTCTTGATGAAAGGTTCCTTACAAAAGCAATTTTACTCCACCCAAAAGCAATATAGCAATTTGTGTTTTTGAAAAAACATTGTTCAAACAATTGGAAGAAGAGCATGGAAAGTTTAGCAGGGGTGAGAAAATATATAATTTAAACAAGGAAGTGTGGAAAGCCTTACTAGATTTAAAGGAACTTAATGAACATTATGTATTCACCCAAGCAGATAAAGGTGGCAATTGGGTAGTTTTACCCAGGGAAAAGTATAACTCTATTGTTTTGGGGTTATAAAATGATGTTACTACTTATACTGAACTAGCTTCCAATTGTCTTAAAGAATATAATTGCTTGTTGTTAGAACTGTTAGAGAGAGGGAAGAGATTGTTTTTTTTTTTTACGTCGGCTGACATAAAGAAATTATACATCAAAAATCCAAGAAACGCTAGATTTTTTATTATTCCAAAGGTTCACAAGGACATCATGAACCCACCAGGTCACCCCATCATCTCAGGTAAAGGGGGTTATTTGCAAAATATAGGGATATTCCTAGATTCTATGTTGAAATGCCATTTACATAGAATACAATCTCATATTAAGAATACAAAAGAAGTTTGTAAGGAAGTAAAGAATATTATTTGGGAACACAACTTTTATTGGGCCAGTGTGGATGTAAAATCTTTATATACCAGTATTAACAAACAGTGGGGATTGGAAGCCATTAATAAAATGTTGGGGGAAGGGCCCAGGACTAGTTATATTTTAAATCTTTTGGAATTTTGTTTAACACATAACTGTTTTGAATTTGAAGGGAGATTTTTTCTACAAAGGGAAGGTACGGCTATGGGGGCACCATTTGCGCCCTCATATGCAATTCTTTTCATGGCTCATTTTGAGAATTCCTTTATTTACACAAGGGAATTTTTCAGAAACAAGGTAGTTAAATACAAGAGATTCATAGATGATCTCTTGTTTTTGTGCAGAGGTGATCCCAAAGAATTTGAGGGATTTGTTTTGGAAATGAGGGAAAATCCGTGTGGTTTGGATTTCACTTATGTAGTTGGTGAAAGGACCATCCAGTTTTTGGATATTGAGTTATATGTAGGTTCTGATAATAGGGTACAATATAAACCCTTTTTTAAGGTTACAGCAGCTGATAATTTTTTACATGCTTCCAGCATGCATATTGATTACCTCATAGACTCTTTACCATTAGGGGAATTCAAATGCATTGGTTCTAATACATCTGAACTTGGTAGGATTAGTATGGAGTTTGACAAAATTGAGAGAAAACTTAGCGAAAGAAGTTATTCTAAGGCAAAAATCAAGTCAGCCAGAATTAAGGTAGAACAGGAATTGGGTTTAAGGAATTCAGATAGGAGGGGTCGAATACATATGGGTGGTCGCTTTAATGCACAGATGGAAAACACTGAGGTGGAAGAATCAAAAGAAAAAATATTTTTTGTTACCAAATATTCACAATTTTCTGGTGTGGTGAGGGAGACAATTTCAAAATTATGGCCTATTGTCACAGGGGATGATAAGGTGGGGAAATTATTCCCAAATAAAGTGACTTTTTCTTATGGTAGATATCACAATTTAAAAGAAATACTAAACATCAGAAAAACACGTAAGGACAACATTAAGAAAGGTACCTTTAGATGTGGGAATTGCAAAGTATGTTCCAGAGTCAGGAGTTTAGGTGGAACAAAAATCAATAATGTGTTTTACAGGGCTATGGAATATTTCAATTGCAATTCCACTGGGGTAGTTTATATTATAGGGTGTGGTTGTGATAAACCAAAGTGGTATATTGGTCAAACCAGTAGAAAAGTCAAGCTCAGAATTTTGGAGCATTTGGGGGACATTAGGCATAAAAGATTAGATAGTCCGGTGGCCAAGCACTTTTTTGAACAGCACAAGGGGGTTCCTGAAGGATTTATTTTTTGTGTTTTGGGGAAGCCTAAGAGTTTTGGTGATGATGCAGTTTTTCACAATAAATTATTAGAAATGGAGTCCAGATTTATTTTAAATTATAAAACTCTCTTTCCGAATGGTTTGAATATTGAAATGTAAAAAACATTTTATATAAAAAAATGTTTGTATTTCAGTCACATTCACATTCTATTATATGCATTTAATTAAAGGTGTATTTAGACACAGGAGATGGGGTGCATCAAGCATAATTAAATCAATGTTTGGTAATGTAAAAGATTTTTGATTCATGGAAGGAAATTCAAAGTTTATATATATATTTGATGCACCGCATTTTGTATACAACAAGAAGTATGTGATTGTAAGATGAAGTCAGCAATTTTAAAGTGGAAACTTCATAGTGAAATGTGCTTAATTTGTGATTTAATGAGTCTTGTTGAATCAATCAATTATTTATGCAAATGATATAAGATGTATTATAAAAGGGGTGTTGTTGGTTTAGTAAAATGTATTCCATGAGAAGGCGAAGGCCGAGGTACCAGAATTAAAAGACATTTCAACAGCTTGTACTGCTTGTGTTGTGTTCCAGTTCTTCAGTATGTCCAGCTACTCTTGATGAAATCAAACTGGGTTGGATCCAGTGTCTGAATGTTTCCAGTGTCATTACTGATAATTTCCATGATAATGTTTCCATGGCTTTGCATATAAGACTGGTGAGACTTATGGGTCTGTAGTTTCTAGGGAATACAAATGGCCCACCTTTGTACAGAGGGATATCTGTTGCTGTTCTTCATTCATGAGGCATGAAGCCTGTTTGGAGGCTACAGTTAAATAGCAATTCCAAATGGCCTCATTGGTCATGTTTCCTGCTATTTAGAAGGTATCCTGGGATATTGTCTGGGGCCCATTGATGCAGTGTTTTTAGCCTTAAATACAACATTAAGGACCTTTTCTGTAGTGATAGTAGGGGGGTTATATTTGACAGTATTTCCTGAGAGAAAGTTGAGGGTGAAAGAGGGGTAATGTTGGAGCTGAATTTGTCAGCCAGTAGGTTTGCTATATCTTTTGGCTCAGTATAGGTGGCTCCAATTACAAATATGCTGTACACAACTATGCATTGTCTTTGAGGTTGTGGACAAAATTAAATAATACCTTGTGGTTGCCCTTGGCCTGGGAGGCCAAATTTACCTCAAATATGGCTTTGGTTGACTTTATTTGTCCTCTGAGTGATTTCTTTAGTTTGATGAGGGTGGTTTTATCCTGCTGGGTGCTGCACCTGCTAATTTTTGTGAATATTTTCTTCCTTTTATTATACAGCCTTCTCTGTCCATCTTCTTCCCTGTTTCTCTGAGCAATCTCTGTGCCTGAAATGGAAGCAGGAATTGCTCATGCAAATGGGTCCCACTTCCAACGGTGACAAGTAGGGGAGTTCCCTGATGTCCTGGCCAAATTTCCCATGTAGTATAAACACCACCTCATAATTCCCCTGAGAACAGGCTACTAGCCTATTGAGACTAACCTAGTCAAGGAAGGATACATACAAACTACTAACTTTCCAGGAAGTTTTATCATATCTTGTTGGATATTTAAATTCTTGGATTAGACTGCATACATTGATATTTAAGTGGTAGGTGCTTGTATCTTGAAAAGACCAATCAGTGTTGAGGTCACTAAGAAGATGAATAAAGAGACTAAAGCATTTGTTTATTTAAGGAAGTGCAGACCCCATATTTCCTACTGGAAGAGATAAAGCTGGAGGATGCAGAACATGTCAGATTTATAAAATTTGGTCATGCAGTCTGGGAGTTTTCCTATATAATGGCCAGGTAGTAGAAGGTGAGTTATAAACTTACTTAGGAGGGGAACCTTATTTGAGCTACTCGGGCACAAATGCAGATAGTGAAGGCAAGTATCAATGGGATCAAGGAGGGGCTAAAATAATGTGTCCTAATGTCTATTTGTCCATGAAGATAAAACAACCTGAATTAGCAAGGATGATCAGAGAAAAGTTAGTTTAGTAGAAAGGGATAACACTTTTTACACTTGTTAACCAGGATGGTTCACCTGGGCAGTCTCCATTTTCAGTGGATGCCCAGGGAGAAAAGCTCCAACATTAAGTTCAATAATATGCTTGAACAATGAAGTCATAATTAAGGCTTGACACCATACACCTTACATAGTACATTCATCGTGACACATAGTAGATTAAACATGAGCAGCAACTGTGAAGTAGCACTAAGGAAAATTACATAGACAGAACATATCATAGCTGAGTTAGGCATAGTCAGAAAAGGACAAGGTGCAATTGTTAATATTACATATTTTGCTCACTTAATACTAGCCATGTAGGAAGGATATAGCTCTGGTAGTAACTATATACTACATGTACTATAATATATATATATATATATATATATATATATATATATATATATATATATATATATATATATATATATATATATATATATTCATATATATTTATATATATATATATGTATGTATAATAGATAGACATATAGATGTACACACACGCACACACACACACACACACACACACACACACACACACACACACACACACACACACACACACACACACACACACACACACACACACACACACACACACACACACACACACATATATATATGTGTGTGTGTGTGTGTGTGTGTGTGTGTGTGTGTGTGTCTGTATAGTAAGGTATATAGGCATACTGGGTATGACAGATATGCATAGAGCCTTTCAGTTACATAGGGAGGTATAGCTATTTCCATATAGTTACCAATCCTTTTCAATGATAAACTAAATCATTATTGTAAAAGAGCATGCTCATGTGGTGTTTAGTAAGACTGTGCATGTACAAAGATGACAGAATATTGATTACCTACACACAGAGTGTTTGGACAATTTTATTGTTATTTGTCTATGATCATTGAACACTACCATAATATTTAAAATATTGGATATTAATTTCATTACAATATGTTTTGTTGTTGATAAGTGCAGTTTGTTGTATTCAGGCAATTTGGCATTTTGGCATACAGACATTCTTTTATTGTTGTAGTTTATTGCTCTTTAACAATTTTTTACTCGAGTACTGTTTTGAAAGGAAGTGGCTAGAGCTATTTGTCCAATATTGAAATGAAGCACAGAGTGTTACCACATTTATGCTTCAGAGCTGTTAAGCTCTCTCTAGATGTGCCATATGTTGCATGGTGCTGTTTTATTCAGGGACATATTACAGGCAATTTGTTGAATATGCTTGGGTAGACCTGCCTCTGGAGTTGCTTTTGGTTAACCAAGACGATGGTTTGAGGACATCTCCGGACTTTTGCAGTAGACTTTTATTTTGGTGTTTGTCTGTATTCACTTATTGCATATGTGTTATGGACATTTGGATTTTAGCCTGATTTCACCTGGAAATGAAATTGCATTCATTCATTGCTGAGGTGTTGTGGACATTTGGTTCTTAGTTTGAGTTTACATGGAAATGTCCAGATATATCATTTTGAAATTTTTTACTGCCTGAATAATGGGACAAAAGTGTTTCTGCCCTGTTGCCCTCCCAACCACTGCATATTATATATATTCACTCCAAGATCAGCCCATATTGGGAAAAGGGCAAACGTCTGATTCCAAGAAATACCATCTTTCCAATGAAAAGCTGGTTCGATGTTCCATGCTTCAATGCTCTGCCATTTAATATTATGACAGTTCGAGCTTTATGTATTTATTTATATATTTATTACCATCTGTTTACCAGGAAAGTCCCATTGAATAATTTAATCTATTTTCAGTGGAGGCCTGGGAGAAAAGCTCAACAAATAAAGGAACGTGAAATACATATACAGAGATGAAAATTGAAATCATATTACAATATATATTACAATATAATGTCAATACATAGATTAATGCAAATATTAATACACATATGACATGCACAGTGATATACATATCATTACAAGATAAATACAATATCATGTAGCATTGAAATGTGTTAACATGTTAAAAGTGCAAGAGTTTATTACTCACTCATAAATCAGATGTCACAGTGGAAAATTTCAAAGAGTGGATAAGCAGAAAGAGATAAAGAGAGCGTGGAGTGAGAAAAAATATTTGCTAGCAGTAATAAGTGGAGTAGATATGGGGTGTAGGAGAAATAAAGAGTAAACACAAGGTTAAGAGTAAGGACAATAATAGGAAGAGGAAGAGGAAGAGAAATATAAACAAGGAAAATGAGAGATATGATGCATAGAGGTCTTAGAGGGTAAGCAACAGAAATATTATCCAGCAATACAGCAAACATAAAGCCAGCAGTCGGACAGGAATTTGTTTAGCTGCAAATTAAATAAATTAATATTATGCATTACCCTGATTGGACAAGGACCCGTATTTCAGACTTTTTAAACACAGTGTGAGGGGTCTATGCCATAACACAGAAAACTCGTTTCGCTGAAACAGAGCTCTCAACTTTTAACAACAGAATTTGCAACAAAGTAATAAGTAATTAAGGAAAAGGCCTCAACTTAGGGACGCATTATAAATGAATTTTCTGGAGTTTCAGGAGGAATGGAATAAAATTTGAGAAACAGCAGGAGTGTCACTACAAAATAGGGACAGTTGAGAGGTCTGCACAGAAACTCATATAGTCAAACATGTCACTGAAAACTCATTTCATAGAAAACTTTCTCCACAAGAAATATAGCCTAAAGACATGTTTTGCAGGGGATGACGACCCTCACATAACCTATATTTCCCTTATTTATACTAAATCCATAATCATACAACTGCGGATAAAAGGAAAAAAAGCACACACATAGTGAATCAGTGCTCAAGAGCAAGCATAGATGTCTACAGGTCTGGGGATACAACATGATGCTGTCCATCGCAATTCACACATGCACTTTTAAAACTCACTTCCCTAATAACTCATATGACATAAAATGACATCAGTGCATACTTTCTACACATTGCAATACTTTCCTTTGAAATGAGTTTTCAGCCAAATGGGTTTGACCAATTGAGTTTCAGTGAAATATGTTTTCAGTGTTATGACAGAGACTCCAATGTGAGTGCAAACCTTGATTGGAGTTTTTTTTACATAGATTTTTGTGAAAAGATTGAAGATGAAGATGTGGGAGGGAGTGGTGGAGAATTGTACTTATAACTGGGCAGGAAGTGGGATTAAATATACTTTGTGTGTTAAGAGAAGTGGATATAATTTAATTGGTGGGATAATTCTGGCCCGTTTAGAGTTTCTAGTGCAGAACAATGATGTGTTCTGTGACTTGTATGAGCTGCAAATCTAGCTACCTTGTTGTTACACTGTTCTAGTATAGATTTTTAAGGTGGCCTGGAAGTTAGTCAAGATGGGAGAACCATAAATAGGGAGCGGAGCAGATATGTAGTGGCAAAAGTGACTCTGGTGGATGCAGTGAGGAGTTTTTTTGGCTTGATATAGCATTCCTATTTTTTGTGAGTTTTTTTATATTGCTCTGTATGTGGAGGTCATATATGAGGTATCATCTGTTGTAACTCCTGTCAGTTTTGTGTGGGACACTACTTCAGTTGTCGTATTGTTTAGGGTTATTATCTTAAAATAATTTTTTCTTCATGAGCAAGTGATATGGGGAAAAATAAAAGGACTTTAGTTCTCTTTAGATTAAAAATGAGTTGGTTACAAAGTCAGTTTTCAATAGAGTTAAAGGTGTGTCTTTTCTAACTTTTCCAGATTATCCGAGAAGCAATATAAGGCTGAAGTAATCTGCATACTGTACAAGGGATGCTTATTGTATAGTAGCAAGAAGACTGTGTATAAACATACTAAATAGAAGTGGACCAAGGATAGAGCCTTGTGGTACACATCTAATGATGGGTCAATAAGGGCTTTGAATGCCTGGTTGAATTCTGACAAGTAATTATTACATTTCTGAAGAGTAGGTTGTGAGATACTTACAACGGACAGTTGTAGTAGGAGTTTTTATGAGACATGAGGCATAAGGAAGACAGGAGTTTATCTCTATCCCTGGCTTTATTTATGTTATCTGTAAAAATTATGAGGGCGGTTGTCATGCCATGGGCAGGTCAAAAACCATGTTGAGTATTGGTTAATAACTCTTCCTTTAAGAAATGCTGGAATAAGTGTTTATGAACACATTTTCCAAAATATTTGAGAGGCAGGATATGATCTCAGTGTTAGTGCCACATTTGTGGAGAAGAATGCTATGGGATTTTTTCCATATGGTGGGAATATTCCTGTACCTGTTTGTAAAGGATGGAGACTGGATATGCAATGGTGTTACAGCAATTTTAAGCTATTCTGCAGTAAGGTTATCTGGAGGGGGTTAGCAGGGCTTCAGACTGGATAATTATTTTTTATGAAGGAGATGGCAACTGGTTTTAGTGTAAGGGTGGGGATATAAGTGGATATGGGTAGACATAAGTCAGGGCAGTCAGGAAAGGATTCATTGGTGAGGGCAGCTATGCTGTCAATGAAGTATGAGTTAAACTTTGTAGCTGTTTCTAAGCGGGGATTACTGGGACAAGAGTTAAGGACATTGTTAGCTCCTGGGTGTAATAGTTGTTTAATGCATGGCCAGAATTTTTGGGGTTATAACTGTGATTATTTTGTAAATCAGAATAGTATTGTTTCTTATCAAGGCTGACTTGCTTTTGGTAAGGTTACAAATTTCTTTAAAAAACTGTCGGGTTTTAAGTTTCTGCCACTCTTTACATGCCTTGTCTCTATTTTGCAAATTACTTCTACTCTGATTAGCAAGCCAAGAGGCAAAGTTAGATTTTACTCCCATATGTTTATAGTTACTGGTAACTTCCTTCTTAGTGGTGTAAGGCTGGTTAAGATGCTTAAAAAAGCAGAATTGAATTTTTTTACTACCCTATCTTTTGCAAATCTTTGAGAATAGCCCAGTTAACTGAGTTCAGAGCAACTAAAATGACTCAGGTTAAACTTTGAGAGATTGTAAGTATGTTTTATACTTGTTGTTTGGCATGGTGAGTAATGCATCTGATTGTCTATGTAGGACAGTGACCCATGAGAGATTCAGGAAGGGTTCACGATGTAGTGGAGTTGCAAGCAATGGAGAGCAGAATCCAGTCAAGAATGACATTAGTGTCCTGATTTTTGTTACAGTGAGTAGGAGAAGTAGTAATAAGCTGTCTGATAGTTAGAAGTGAAAGTACTCCACTTGATGTTGACATCAACCTGGATGACTGCTTTGTTGGTAATATTGTCTGAGATTCAGTAAAGGATGTCTTCAAGAGTGGATATATTGTTTCCAGGGGTGGTGTGTGTGTGTGTGTGTGTGTGTGTGTGTGTGTGTGTGTGTGTGTGTGTGTGTGTGTGTGTGTGTGTGTGTGTGTGCGTGTGTGTATATATATATATATATATATATATATATATATATATATATATATATATATATATATACATACACACACACACACACACACACACACACACACACACACACACACACACACACACACACACACACACACACACACACACACACACACACACACACATATATATATATATATATATATATATATATATATACACACAGAGAGACAGACAGACAGACAGAGAAACATATGTAAACAACACAGCATGGGGTAGTTAAGTGCAGATGGTGTCCAAATCTATCCTTACCTTTATTCCCTTTATCCATCACAACATAATGAGCAACAAAGCAAAGGCACATAAAATGTCTACAGTGTGAAGAATGAAAATTTTCTACTTGATTGTACTGATTGACATTCAGCAACTGTGCTAAGCAGGATGTAGTAATTGATAAATGCTGTTGGTGTCTAAGGAATTAACTTTTAAGATGTCAAATACTGTGCCGCAGATATGATTAGAGATTCTCAAAATGGTGTTGCATTTCTGCACTAGGAATAAAGTAAAGATGATTGGTCTTACTTATTGTGGGTATTTAAGTTACTTTATTCCCAGTGCAGAAATGCTAAAAAAGATAGACATTACCTCGTGCAGGTACTCTTGCCATACCTTGTGGAGGTACTCTTGCCCATTAAAGCTTTGGTTTGAATGCCTGAATGCAACAAGATTTTATTCTCAACATGGAACAACTTGGCATTTATGTGCCTTTCTTTGCCATGCATTCAAGCAGGGCTGATGTTCCTACACAACAGAGGAAACTACAATTAGTGATATGCACTAAACTACAGAGTAGATACTATGCTTCATCTGCATTTTAGGTTACCTGACAAAGGGTCATTCCAGACAGCCCAAAAGAATGTCATGGCCAGGGAGCACAATGTCTGTGTTAGATACAGGGAATATGGAATTCCGATCCCTTACCCACCAAAGATACACAGATTACTAATGAAGGACAGGTTGTCTGTGGCAGATATAAGCAACAACGTGTATCTCCCCCTGCAGCACAGCTCTCATCATCTGCAGCAAACTGCACAGGGCTTATGGAGAGCAATAGTGGTTGGCATGCTTGTGGCTATAGATGCCATAGGTACCATTCCCCCCCAGCTAGCTGTTTCATTGTCTACAACCCAGAGAATGCACAGGGCCATTGCAGAGGCACAGCTTAGCGACACCTCACTTTTTGTAGAAATGATGCATGTTTTACTGGACAAGCACAACAATTTAAGGAACTACACTTCCCATATTTGTGAAATACTAGACATGTTCCAATGGCTGCATGCAAATGTCTTGTCCCCCTTTGGACATGTGACATGCAGAGGTCATGCAGCCACTACATGTTTATCTCTAGGGATCATGGCTATTGCTGATATGGTAGGCCTAGGCCAAGCACACATAGTGCCACCACGTCTACCCCATTATTTAGTGTGGAGGTGCATATGGGCAGACAAGAATGTCTATGAGGGTGTGGAGAAGCATGCCAGTGATGTGTCTGCTATAGCCCATTTCTAACTTTCAAACAGCAGGCCTACCTCTAGGCAAGGCCTTGTTACTGCCTGTGACACTCCAAAGAGGGGCAGTTTACAAAGATGGTTGCATGAGCAAGAAGTCTGCACTTCTGTGTGTATGTGTGTGTGTGTGTGTGTGTGTGTGTGCCCTAGACTTGTCTAATCCACTTTTCCACAGAGCTGCAACATTTTATATAGCTTTGTCCCTACAAATACACACAGTCTTACACACACACACACACACACACACACACACACACACACACACACACACACACACACACACACACACACACATTCTACTACAGGATTCAGTCACACACACACACACACACACACACACACACACACACACACACACACACACACACACACACACACACACACACACACACACACACACATTCTACACAGGATTCACACACACACACACACACACACACACACACACACACACACACACACACACACACACACACACACACAAACACACACAAACTTAATGACAGTGGATTCTTATGGGGCATTTTACCTTATTGCTAGAGCTGCTGCAAACAGCCCCTGCCTTCATCTAGCATGTTCATCCCCTGCTGCTAAGTTTTCCACTGACTCCTCTTCTATCTCATCTTTCACTGCTTCCACTGCCTGGTGTGATTGGAGATGTTCATACTACATATGCCCTCCTTGCTGTAACTGTTTCTGCAATGTTATATTGTATAAGATTGCAAATACTGAGAATGTCTTTGTACATGCACCAGGGTCATATCATAGGGCACCAACAGATACATCCAGACAGCAAAAGATCACCTTCACCAGCCCAAACACACATTCCATGATAACTCAGGCTTGTAACATGGCATAGTTGCAGCCTCTGTCTGCCACAGTCTGTGGATTTCTGATGGTTTCAGCAATTATGGCTCTGTGGTGTGTCAGGCATCACCCCTGGGGAAAATCATCCCTCACAAACCATTTACAAGTCATGTGAGTGCAATATGCGGGATTCATGCATACTACCTGGCTGGCTTGCAGGCACATTGTAGATTATACTCTGTGTATTACATACTACCTGGCAGATAATGATGTGATAAATATATGGACCATGTACCTTTTTCTCAGCACCAGGTGTGGCCTTTATTTCAGTGTGGGTGTAGTGCGGGTGTAGTCTGTGGTCCTAAGTACCTTAGTGAACTATAACATAAAAGCCCCACATGGTGTTGGATCACTCCTCTGTAGTATGAGGAAAGCACATATATCAATGAAACTGGCGGGGTATCTGTCGCTTGTCTGGCCATGATAAAACAGATGAACATTTGTGGGTTCACTTCAAGCAGCTTTATTACACACAAACACATCACGAATGAGGCTTTGTAACTTAAACTTAGCACTCTGTCTGTTCTCTCAAAATGGCAGTGCTGCCTGCACATGCTCATTATTTATATGCACATGATTCATCTGGAAATGCTTCTTAAAGGTACATACACACGCTCTGTTCTACATCCTCCTTCTTTGAGAAATGATTCATATACTAAATGACAGTATTCAATGACATGCAAATTACAGAAATGATCTTTTGGCATGCAATTAGACAGAACTAATTACTTGACATATGCAATCATACAAAATTAGACACATATAAAACAATCATGTCCAGGTTGCTGTGTATTTTACACCAGGTCTAGAAATATGGCCTGATCATGTAACATAATAGTCAGAATTGGATCTAGCAATGCGGACTGTCTTCAAGGAATGTTCAACTTTGGGGACATCTAGGACATCATCAGGAATGGGAATGGATATTGAGACATGTTTTTCGGTATGAAGATTGTCAGGGTTTTTCTGAGATCTAGAGTCTGTATCATAGGTATGATGCTGCGATATTGTTTCTGATACAGGAAGAAGATGTCTGCAGTTTTTCCTGTATTTTACACCCTCAGATTTCAATAAGTAGGATCTCGGCTCAGCACATATACTTCTCACTTGACCAATTCAATCAAAGCCTTTTGCCATGTGCATCCTCACTGTCTCTCCTTCTTTTAACAGATGAAGACATCTCCTCATTTTATCATAGCTGGACATCTAAGAGGAATGCTTCTTAAAAAGTTGGGCTTTGATTGCTCTGTTGTTTTAGCATTAGGCACCGACAAACTAGAACTAATAGGCAAGGTTGTTCTGGTTTGCCTAGATAGGCATCTCTGAGCAGGTGAGTCAATTAGGTTGTCTGAGATTAAGCAAATTCAAGAAGATATCGGTATTGTCATGCTTCGACCTCTCTAGTAATTGCTTTGGACTCTGTACTGCATGTTCAGCAAGGCTGTTTGACAGGGTATTCAGGACTGCTAGTAACGAATAAAGTCCCACTCTTTTGCAAATCTCTGAAACAATTGACTGGTAAACTGAGAACCGTTGTCAGAAATAACTCTGGGTGGACTACCATGGACTGAGAAATGACGTTTCATCTTAGTAATAACAGCAATGGATGTTAGGTTAGGTAGCATATTGATCTCAAACCAGTTCAAATAAGAGTCTACCAACACTAAGTTATACTGATTGTTCCACTCAAATGTGTCAGAGGCTACAGTTGACCAAGATAGTTCAGGAATTTTGCTTAGCTGAAGTGGCTCCTTTTGCAAATGCTGCTTAGTACTGTTGCACACTGACCAAGAAGAAAGCACTTTATCAATGTCTTTCGATAGAGAAGGCCAAAATACTAGTCCTCTTACCCTTCTTTTGGTAGAATCAGAATCTGGGTGACCACAATACAAAATCTGAATGTATTCATGGTGTAAGGAAGTAGGAACAATAACCTTTAAAAATGATGCCATCTTCCATCAGCATCTCACCTCTGTATGGAAAGCAAGGTTGTACTTCTGGCAGGACACAGGATTGCTTTGACAGCCATCCTACATTGATGAAGTGGTTGAACTTTTGGATCAGACTTTATATGACCTCTTAGCTCATCAAGTCTTGTGGTAGAAAAATTATGCACTTCCATGACATCAAAGAATTGGGTCTATATCAGTTCACCAAAACGGCTGAAGTTTGAACACCATATGTTCGAACTTCTAACCACGAAGTACAAAAACACCAAAGTCTTAGAACAGCGATTTTTTTACCAGGGAAAAAAATTGCTGTTCCAAGAAACACACACACAACACAAGCACACCAAAAAAAAAACAGCAATCCACACACAAACACTTAAAATCCTACATCGAACCCTACACTAAACTGTACATACACTACTATCTATCCACTTACCTTAACCCAAACCCTAACCCTAAGGTCCATCACTATCGCACACTCACCTGACCCACGCCCTAACCCTAACTCATCTATTCTGCCCTAACCCTAAAGTCTTTCACTATCGCACACCCACCTCACCTGCGCCCTAACTCTAACTCACCTAACCTGTGCCCTAACCCTAACGTCCACACAATTGCACACTTACCTGAACCCGACCCATAATCTCCCACCACAGTCCTGATAATCACGAAGCCACAGAAACGGCCCACCGAATTCTTTCCCTGGGAAAGAATGTGGTGTTCGTGGCTTTGCGATAATTAGTGTTCCAACTTCACAGTTCGAACACCTGGTGTTTGATCATCAGCTGTTTCGACAAACTGATATAGACCCAAAAGAATTACTGGTTTGTGGACATCATAGTATCATAATGTAAGCAGGTTGGCAATTTGCTGTTTGAGGTTATCAAATGCTCTCTGGTGCTGTTCTAACCATGATCAGGCAACATTTTTGCGTGTCAGCACTCTCAAAGGCGCTGATAACTCACTAAAGTCAGGGATAAATTTGCCCAAATAGTTAACCATGCCAAGAAAATGCTGTAGGGTTTGGACATTGTCTGTTGCTGGCATCTCAAGAATGGCTGTTTGCTTGGACGTGTCTGGTCATAAGCCTGTACTGGTAAATAAATGAACTACATAAGTAACCTCTGGTGGTCTGAATTTGCATTTCAGAGGATTGAGATTTAATTTCACTTCATGTGCTCTGTCCAGAACTTTCCTGAGCTTTCTGTCATGTTCTGCTTCACCATTGCCTCCAACCAGTAAATCATCAACTCTTATTGCACACGGGTGGCCTGAAAAAATTTGCTCCATTGCATGCTAAAAGACTTCACTTGCATAATTTATTCCAAAAGGCATCCTGTGGAATCTGTATCTAGCAAATGGGGTACTGAATGTAGTCAGTAGTGAAGATTTGTGATCAAGCATTACTTGCCAAAATTAACTCTTTCCATCTGAGACAGAAAAAACAGTGGCATTTGGCATGTGGGGGGCAATCTCCTTGACTGTACACATAGGATGACAAGGCCTTTTTAATGCCTTGTTCAAGTCTCTTGGGTCAGTGCATATTCTGATTTCATCTGAATTTTTCTTATGAGCAGCTACCATGGAAGACACCCACTCAGTTGGCTCTGTGAGTGGACAAATCATACCCTGCTGCACCATTTTGTCTAACTGGACCTTGACTTTGTCTTGCATAGCTATTGGAACTCTTCTTGCTGGTCTGACCACTGGACTGACCTTTGGGTCTACTTTTATGGAGTATGCAACTGGAAGTTTGCCTAACTTATCGTTGAACACATCAGCATACTCTGAGAAAATAGCATCAGTAAAGCTGGAACTGGGACATGTGCTTACATGCTGTACTTCTTTGGTTAAATAAAGCAGTTTCATTCTCAGACTGTCTCTGAGACCTAATAATGACTGCACAGATCATCTGACTACATAAAATTGCAAGCTGTAACTGTTCCCAGATGAATAGCATGAAAGGACTAATGAGCCTTCAGTTTGAATCTCTTCACCTCCATAAGCAACAAGCTTCGCACAATTTTCCAAATTAAGTTGCTTACCAGCTTTCATTTTGGCAAATATTTCTGCTGACATTACATTTCACTTTGTACCAGTGTCTACTTTGAGCTCCATGGGTTTACCATTGATTGGGACAGTACAAAATACTTCTTTCATTGCCAAGAAATCGACTGCATTAACGTTTTCACCGACCACTGATGCACCATCTACATAGAAAGTAGGGTTGCAGCTTTCTAGATGATTAGACAGCAGAAAACAGCAATGGTAAACTGAAGCACAACTTGCATCATTCAGTATAGTAAAATAACATTTATTTTCAAGTAGGTAAGCGCTTTCAAGCTTTTCAAGTCAGTACATCATTACTTAAACATTCATGGATCAAGTCATATTGCACACATTTAAATATCCCTCCAAGTCTATCCTGTGGTGTAGCTAGGTCCTTTCAAATGAAAGATATAATACCATCAAACATATTATAACATAGTCGTTCAGCTTACAACCCTTGTATGCTGTCAAAGATCAATCACAAAGTGATTTCTATTTTGCGTCATTCAAATAAACAGTTTACTGTACCTTCTTAAACATAGATGAATGACGAGCCTACTTATCTATATATCCATACAAAGTTCCAGAATGCAGATAAATATGCACTTATCTGGTTTATTTTTGCAATAAACCCCCTTTTTTAGCATGAATGCTGTTAAGCACTCACTCTACTATTTACTTCACAAAAGCACTCCTAATCGTGATGTCATCATGCCATGCCTCCATTCCTTAAAACATAGCCATCTGAATAGTTCACTGTTCGGCTACTTGCAAAGTGCATTTCCTGTAATATGATGTACTGACTTGAATGATTTGGGTTCTTTTTTAATCTATTTATGATATCAAGTAACTAGGGGCATTTTTGCTGAATTGATTTTGCTACTGGTTCAATTGTTTACACTTGTGGCATTGCTGACCAAATGTTAAGCACTTCTCTCTTTTAGACTCATGACCGGCTCCACAATTATAATAGTTAACAATAAGGCTTGACTTGGTTTTGCTGACTCACCCTTATATGGCGCTGAGCAAGCCCTTTTTACAGAGCTAGTCTTGGAACTTGATAGGAAGCTATGACCTTTCCCAGGAATCCTTGCAGGGGCTGTAGCTGCCATGTGCTTAGGCCTGTTTCTGCTTGCTATGTGCTTCATGCTGTCTACATTTGCTCTAGAGGCGGTTGAAGCGATGTTCTTATCACTTGCAAGCATACTTGTGTGCCTTTCTGTGAGCTCATGGATTTGACAAATCTCTATGGCTTTGTTTAATGTTAAATCACTGTCACAAAGCAAAATCTTTCTCACTGCAGCACTATTAATACCACACATAAGTTTGTCCTTTATTAACACATCTTTCAAATCACCAAATCTGCACATTTTGGCTTTATTGTTCAAGTCAGTGATATAAGCTGCAAAAGTTTCACCTGGTTTTTAGTCTTTGATATAAAATAAGTGCATCTCTAATGTAACATTTGTGTGGGGGTTGCACATTTCTATAAATTTACATTTTAAGCACTCAGGGTTCTCCCTTGATTCAGCCACTACCACAATATGGTGGTTTTCTCCCTATCCTGCATATACTGCTTTTGCATACACAAATGAATGCACTCTTTCAGTGGCCTCTGACCCAGCTAAGTTAACCAAATGAATGCCCTTTACATGCATCTTTGTCAGAAAAAGCTGCATGCATGAAAATATCATATTCCTTCTCAAATACTCTCCACTTTTCTGCTATATTGTGAACAAACACAAGTGGAGTAGGTCTGTGGAATGCCTCTGCCACATCAACACACAGTAGTGAAGGTGCTTGAAATTATGTACGAACATACACATATAAATATGTATGCTAGAATTTTATGCTAATACTTGTAGTTATGCCCACTTGCACAACAAACTTTGTGAAATAACTGCACTTTGCCAAATAAATCTGTGTAGCACAAGAACACTTTGAAATCACTGTACTTTGAGAAACCTCAACGTAAGAAATAGTTTGAAATGACTGTACTTTGAGAATAAACTGTACATAGCAGAAAAGGCTCAGAATAAGAAACACTTCAAGATGAATGCACTTTGAACATAAACTGTACATAGCACAAGAACCTTTCAAAATGGCTGTACTTTGCAAAATAACTCTGTACAGTGTAAGAAACAGGTCAAAATCACTACACTCTGCGAATAAATGCACAGAGCACAAGAAACTTTTTGAAATGGCTGTACTTTGATTGCACTTTGCAATATAACTGTACTTTGCACACAGCAAACTCTTTGAAATAATTACACCATAATAAAGCGCACACTCTGCAAACACTTTACACATTCTAAGATACTTCGAACAACTCTGGTTATGGTTTGAATAGTTTTGGTCAATGCGAAATAGTAGTTTGTGCCCAAAACACGGTCCTTTACTAAACAACGTGCAGTTACCTTGCTCTTTAAGCTTACTTTGCCCTTTTATTGTACTTGTTATGCCTATTTAGTCTCTTGTCATGCTCATTATACTTTTCTTGTGCCCATTTTACTTTAAACATGCTCATTATGCAAATGAAACGTAATTCTGAGCCCCCACATGAATATCTCTGCTAGTTTTATCAAATGTCATGGTTCTGAACATTTTGTTTAAATGATAATGCATTTTATGTCTTTTGTTTGATTAATAATATGTTTTGTGCTACTCATTTGACTAATAATGCGTTTTGTGCCTAACAAATGCTCGTTTTCTTCACCAAATAAATCATTTGTGCAAGTTTTTGTTACCTTAAGTTCATTTCTGGCCTTTTTTTGTTTGTCTGAGCTCCGTTTCACTCATCCAGCTTGATCTGCCTTCACCTTCAACTCTGCACCTCATGGCTTGAAGAAGTTGCTCTCTTAATCCTGGTTCTGACTCTATGTCACTCGTCTGGTCAGGATAAAACAGATGAACATTCATGGGTTCAGTTCAAGCAGCTTTATTACATAAAAACACATCAGGAATGAGGCTTTCTAACTTAAACTTAGCTAAACTTATAAACAGATTAACTACCACACCCATACATGTTAACACTCTGGCTGTTTTCTCAAAATGGCACTCCTGCTGAGTCTATATTAACAAATTGAAGCAGCATATAGCCGAACACTTTTTCATCTATGTCAAACTCCCAGGTAACCGAACTGGCAGATCACTGATTTTTTTTCCTAGGGAAACATACGACACACCAGCACAAACATTATAAAATGGGGGGCTTTGCCCCCACACACCCCCTAACTAAATATACTAACCCTGAGATCACACTACAGTGGGGAAAAGGGCAAATTCACAGCGAAGGTCAACCATTTTTTTCCCTAGGAAAAAAATTGGTGATCTGGCCGTTCAGTTACCTGGGAGTTCGACACATATCTGTCGATTAAATAGTGTTCAGCTTTATGCCGGTTCGATTTGCTAATATAGACACCTACTGCCTGCATGTGCTCACTATTTATATGCACGTGCTTACATCTGGAAATGCTTCTTAAGGGTACATACACACACTCTCTGTTCTACAGTATTCATGAGGTAGATGCTTGGGAAATTCCCATTACGTCACCTGTAGACTTCTGAAAGGTCCCTGCAGCCAGTATTTTCAAATCTACACATACCTTAGCATCGACTGATATAGATAGTCCACAACTCCCATGGGTTTACAGGTGAGGAAGAGACATATCAATCAGCTCCTGCATGGTGAATCTCTAAACAGAGTAGCAGTCTATAATGTCATTGTCATGAAAGCCATGAAATGTTAAGCATAGACACTGCAATTCTGAGGGTGATGCTGCGCAACATTGTGGTTACTTGTGGCAATTACAGCCTGTTACACAGGTTTTCTAAGCTTGTAGCTACCCCTAACATCATTCCACTATTCCCTTGCTGTATCACTAGGATTTTATGGAGAGCAAATTAACTGGTAATGAAGCTTACATTTGAAGATCACATGTGTTGTTGAATCACTCTGCCATATTGTTACCCTCATTTTCATATGAGTCCCTCATTATAATAATGTTACTAATTACCTTGAAAGTATACCACCATCAGCATGTTCTGATAGAAGCAGAAGCTATGCCGCTCACCCTTCCTGTTTGTTCTCAGTGTGTTTATGAATCGCAGACTCATTCACATGGCTATTCATCATGCACAATTGCCATCTACAATGCAGCGAATATTTCTGTTTGTCTGCTCTTCACACACACACAATTGCCAGCTGTAATGCACTCAGCATTTTTGAATCCCAGGTATGATTTTGTTCAATGTTTTAGTTCAAAGTAAGAAAATCAAAGGTGATCCATCTTAGATTTCTTGAACCTAAAATAAACTATATAAAAGCAAAGAGTTTCAAAATGCTTACCCTACAATATTCTTTGCCTCTGTGCCAACAGAATGCTTTTCTACTGACCCTTAATATGCAGGATGCCTTCCTCCATGTTGCAGTCTATGAAAGAAACTTTTCAGTTTCTAAGTGGGTTGCTCCCATTATCACTTTTTCCCTTAATTTATTTCATATCTACTGTATCCACATTGTTTTTCAAAATATCTTGTCACAGTGTTTGGGCATCTAAGGTGGAAGGACATCATATTTTGCCTTACCTGGATGACTGCTCAAGTCAGTCAGACTCCTCAAAAATGGATAGCACAACTTTTCATCAGACTTTGTTTTCCAAACTTATATGTATTTCCAAGCCTACAAAAGTCAGATCTGCTACGCTTTCTGACTAATTCTATCTCTTAGGAAATAGACTAACGAGAGTGTGACAGCGTTAATGTCAAATTATGAAGTAAAGTCATTTGTCAGACAGAATGATTCTGAAAGCAGTGGGATTCATGTCTTCCCTATCTTGATTGTTCCCTTTGCAAAACTCCATTTTAGAAAGATTTGATTGTATGTGAAAGAACTATGAAACCAAAATGACAAACAACTAGATTTGCTTGTCTTATGCCCTTTCTGATAAGAGCTCTGATCATGGACTCGATAGTATTCTCTTACCTCTTCTCCTAAATCAAAAACTTAACCACCAATATCTCAGATCCTGCTTGGGGAATTAAAGTTCGAGTGAAGTGCAAGGGCTTTGGTGTCTGTCCTGAAGATGGGGACCCATAAACGTCAAGGAAATGACTGCTGTCACTCTGGTTCTGAAATTATTCAAATCTGTTTTTCTCCTAGGAACTCTACTCACAGTTGCTGAAAATGCTACAGTGATGTGGTATTAAAAAATCAAAGGGACACACACTATTTTGTACTAGACAGACTGAGCGGGATGGTCTAGGAACAGACAGTCAAGAAAAACTGAACTGTACAAGTGATAAGTTATAAATCAACAAAATATAACATACACTAAGCAGAATCTCTCATAAGTTAAAACAGGACAGAAACATCTTCCTCAACAGGATTCATGAGATATATACTAGTGACCCCAGTGTGAAATCTGCCTGATCACGAAAGCTTAACAACTGCAACTCAAGCCCACAGATTGCATGTTCTGCACTTGTTACATTTATGAGCAAATATGACAAAATACAATCCTTTTCTTTGTACGGGAGGCAAACCTTCCAGTGCCCAGCATATATGGGGGCAAACCCACCCTTAAATTTAATTAGTCTCCCTCCAAGATTGCCACACCTAGAAGGGTGATCAGTTGCAAGTAATGTAACACCAGCCTTGTTTGTTCTCCAATGTGTACTAAGCCAGTACCCACTAGTAAATGAGTATATAAATCTTATTTTAAAAATAAAAGAAAAACAAAGTGCCATCTCCAGCTTGGAGAAACTTAGAAATGGATCTGTTTGCAACACTTCTAAATATCACTACTTTATTAGTCTCTCATAAAGGAAGCAAATGCCTTTCATGCATCAAAACCTTCTCTGTGCATTTTCATCAGTGTCTCTAATTCCAAAAGTTAGTTAAAGGTAAAACAGAAAACATCACTTCAGTGCTCTCAATTTGTTAATGCAAGAATTAGGAACAAAGTCAAAAATAATGAGAAATAAAGCCATTAAATCAGGGACATATTTTCTATATTGCTCTTACATACTTAGATAGTTGCTAGAATAGAAGGAATAGCATTAGTATATGTTCCTTGATGTATGTGAAGTCTGAAACTCAGAGGTTTGACATTATTTAATGACTCAATCCTCAACAATTTGAAAACTGCACAGCTTATAAAAAATAGAACAAAATATGAGCAGAATCAGGAAAATTCCTCAAAAATCTGAGACAGCTGAGCACTGCACATCCAGTCTCAAACTCTGATGCCAGTGGCGAATTCCTTGATATCACATCTTAGCATCAAATTTCTATTGCAGTAATAAGGCAGAGCATTACATCCAAATCTTAAAGCACTTATTTTAATGACTTGGAAGAGTTCAAGTTCATTTATAATGGCCATTCAAGTCTACTGGATTCTTGCCTGCTGAAAAAGTAGAATATAAAAGGCCAAATACTACACAGTTGTACAACTCCTGGTGTTTAAGTTTTTCTTTTTTTGTTTTAAAACAAGTGTGTTAGCATATCTGGATTTTAAAACTCCCCACTGTGTGCCTATTAATTCAGGTCTACTTTACAAATCCATGAAATAGCTTATTTGAACCATTTTCGTTTGTTAATCAGTAGACCCTCCTTTAGCAACAAATACAGTTACCAAGCAGTTTTCAAACCTATTTTGCATTTGATACATAATAGACATCTTAGTGGCTCAGGTGTTAAATCTGAATTTTATAAATAAGAAATAAAACTTGACTTTCACTGAGCTCCTTGGCTGAAATGGTCTAATGGAAGTAACATCAGCCACAGGAATTTATGAACTATAGACCTTAATATGTACAGAGTGAATTTGTTCAGTCTGTCCAATTTTTTACTGCGGTGGTGGTGCTGCGCTAGCGTTGTTGCCTCACAGTAAGACGTTGTCCTGTTCGATTCTCAGCTAAAGCGTCTTCTGTGTGGAGACATGCATGAATGGGCATACCTTCGTTGAAGGTTGTGCATCAGAGCTGGCAACTCGGCACATAAAAATCTACTGCCAATCATTAGCGGACCGGAGTTCCTCTGTGGCGACCCCTAACCAGGAAAAGCCGAAAGACACAACAACAACCTATATACATGAGAGGAAATGTCATGGCGGTTGTAATTTACAGCATTTAAAATAATTTTGTAAGTTATAGTGACAGATTATAAGGCAACCTTTCTTTATATATATATATATATATATATATATATATATATATATATATGGGTCTATATTATATAGTCGACGTTTTAAAACTTCGAACCTCACATGAGCGAACTCATATGAGTGAAGTTTGAAATATCGACTATATAATAAAATAAAAAATAAAAAAACTTAACTTACCACTCTGAGCAGGGGGGCTAGCCGCAACTGCTCCCCCACACCCCCCTACTTAAATATACCAACTTCAAGAACGCACTTTAGTGCAGAAAGGGAAAATTTCCCATTCTACGCATGAAAAGCTGTTGACTTTCACCTTCGACCTTTCCAACGTTCGATGATATGTTGTTGACCATGTATGATTCGAACATTGGAACGGTCGCTCATCTAATATAGACCCTATATATATGTATATATATATATATATATATATATATATGTATATGTATATATATATATATATATATATATATATATATATATATATATATATATATAAAACAGTGTGTGTGTGTGTGTGTGTGTGTGTGTGTGTGTGTGTGTGTGTGTGTGTGTAAAAGCAGTAATGCCCAGAAACAGCAAGTTTGGCATTCTGAGGGAATAATGGACTTCCTATGGGTGCTGTGATATCTGATACTACAATCTGATAGCCTTTTCACCACTGGATGGTTGGTCATTTTCCTATTATGTCCACCATGGAGAGCATTATTGTGCTTAGAAAATGGCCTTCCTGTTTGTTTGTATTGTGTTGTTGCATAGGGCAGGATTCACGAAGCCTCCGTGTAAGAGATACAAGGCTTACACGGAGGCTGCAGTTAAACGGTGTGATGTCAGCATGTCATGCATATGCATGAGGGCATGCTGAATCACACCTAAGGCTAACACAGTCCGTGGAAGACAGTAGGGGGCGTGTCCGTAGGCCGAGCCCTGCAAGCGGACACGCCCCCAGAAGAGTAAAAGTGCCCAAAGTAAACCCCCATGACAGAGTACATGGAAATATGAATAAACACAACACAACACATGCCCCCACAGACTATGAACATAAAATCATATAAATGAACATGTTTTATATTTTTTTAAACTGTAAAGATGTTTGCCTGTGAGTGCGCTTGTTTGCGCGGGTGTGCCTGTAGCTCAGCCACAGTTAGCAGTAAGTGGAAAAGCATATAAGAACTAACTATGCAAAGTAAGCCTAAAAGCAATAGCGTAGCGGTAGAGACATCGGCTGAACAACAGGCAGTCATGGTTCGAGCCCCCACAACATCAATTTTTATTTTTAGTGAAATAAGCATGAAACAATTCCCTAACACATATGTACACATATAAAATTATATTTTATGTAAAATGTAATGAAATAGGCCATTTATTGTGAAGAAATGTGAGATAACAAAATAATAACAAATGTCAGAAGTGCCCATAGCTGAGCTATAGTTTAACAAGTTGAGTGCATCTGCCCGTAGGTGAGCAGTGGTTTAACAGGTGCAAAATGAGTGCCCGTAGGTGAGCAATGGTTCAACAGGTGCAAAATGAGTGCCCGTAGGTGAGCCATGGTTTAACACGCTGAAACTGTGTGCCCCTAGCTGAGCTGAGTGTAATATGCGTGCTGACAGCCAAATGAGTTGTAAACCAGCGTAACCCATTTGCGCGGAGCTGTGCACCGCGCCAACAAGCTAACCGACGGGCAACATTGAGCAAGCTGTAACGAAACTGCCTTTACACAGACACACACCCTAGCCTGTCTAGACAGTCATAAAATATAAAAAGCAGTGGCCAGGTTTGAACCCAGGGTACCATGCACCATAGTCAAGGTACTGAACCACTAAGCCATGACAGCTGTACTTAGAAATGCAGTAATAGCAAATATATAGGAATGAATAGAAAGAGGAGCATGACAAAGCAGGTTTTGTGAAGCTGATACAATTCCAAAATGGCCAATCACAGATAAGTGTGGGAAAAACGGAATATATAAGCCCCATAGGTGGGAATACACAGCATAACCGATTGTAGAACTAACTTGCAGCCAGAATGTCAGGAGTAGGTGAGGGTAGTTGCTTCCAAGCACAGAGGTGGGGCATTGAGGAGTCCAGATATATGGTCTGGCTCCTTGTCCACAATCATGAGGCCCAACTCATGCAGGGCCAGGTCCTGTGGGGAGCATATAGGGCTGAGGCATGGGACCGGTTGGCTCATGATCTCACCAGTGCCACAGGGATTCCAAGGACTGGTGAGCAGGTCCGTCACCACCATGCGGACCTGAAGAGACGTAAGCAGGACCAACTGAACCTTTGGATCCAGGAGGCCCGGCAAATGCCCAACGCCCCACTACTGAGTAAGTTACATTTAATTATGTATGTAAGAAATTAACCTAGCTGATATTATGGAGATGTGTATTCCAATATTACTTTATTTATATTACAGCTGCAGGTGTCCGTTCTGCGAACCGCAGAGCCTATGGCGATAGGCTGGTGTGGTTGTGCCACCAGGCAGGTCAGTAATCCTCTCCCTGTAACTGTAAAGAAATATAAAAGTATGACAGTTAGCAAAAGAGTGCAGTGTAGTCACTAAGTAATAAAATGTGCAAGTAACAGTGTAAGAGTGTTTGCAA
The DNA here is from genome assembly GCF_019279795.1 of Protopterus annectens. Classification (NCBI taxonomy): domain Eukaryota; kingdom Metazoa; phylum Chordata; order Ceratodontiformes; family Protopteridae; genus Protopterus; species Protopterus annectens. The sequence continues at coordinate 498,229,375 of NC_056736.1, forward strand.
GTATTGCTTGATTACAAAAGTTTGTTGCAGTCCGTAATCCAAACAGAAAAATGAAAATGTCTGAAATAAAGTCTGAAATAAAGATGCCCCACCTGTAATATAATAGTACACAACCTGCAGCAGGTTGAAAAGTACAGCTGCAGAAGATGAGCAAATCACATGTGTGAAATATATCCCTGTTGAAACACTGAAACATGACAGAAGTGAGACTGTTGGAAAGGATTGTAATAACTACAGGTAAAACATGTCAATAAAGCCTAGAAGTAAATACCATCCTGAATTGTAAAATTAAAACAAGTGAGAGAGTGTGAGAAAGAGTTATGAATCCACCAATAAAGTAGTAATAACCCCTGAATAAAGTATACTGCAGTCAGTACAGAATTAAATGAATGTGACAAGCAGAACCAAACTGCAAAATGTGTTCAAAATTTTGCTGCAGCTGGAATGTGTATCCCAAAATCTGGATATGTTGCTCTCAGTCTGCAATATGCAGATAGTATGATTGTCTGAAATACCAAACATCCACAGTTGTCTATAGCTATATAAAGCAAATGTAGCAGAATGATGTAGTTGAACAAAGCCAGATATGAACGTGTATGAATAACAATAAAATGTATATTGATGTAGCAGTAACAGTCCTATCACCAACTTGAAGTAGTTATCACATAGGAAACTGTAGATAGAACTGTAGTGTGTAGATATCTGCAGCTATTAGAAATGTACAGCATATGTATTGGTATTTGAAGGTGTTAATTATATTTTCTTCACCCTACCCTATAACCACATATAATCCATTCCACGTCTAATTGGTATGTGCAATCACAATTAACAACCCTGGACATTTGTCCTGTTGGGTCATACATATTTGCATGTACGTTGATGCATCTGCCCTGTTTATACATCCAAACCTGATGGCCTGTTGCCATCAATCAACCCTGCATGTTGTTGGACTGTGTATTGCTGTTCAAATTATGCATGTGTTATTCTTGCTGTTCAATGGTGTGAATATCTGGGTGTTTGGTTAATGGGAATACTAATGCATGCTGTTACAACTAATTGTGAATGGTATTGTATGTTACTAACCCAAACTGTCATGACATAATGCAAAACATAGGATGACAGGGAAGGCGGGTTCCAGCAGACCCACCTCTCCCACCTCAGCTGGTGAGTGCACCTGGCAGTAGTGCCCAGTCTGGACCCTCCTCCGGTGGCCCTGTGCCACCTGTGGGTGGAAGCGCTGCAGGGGATGGGGCTCGTCTCCCCTCTGCAAGTGTGGTCAGAGGAGAACCACCACTCACCCTCCATAGCGTCCGGACTGTGGTGTGTAGGGAGATCCAGGAATCTGTTCTTGGGCTCCTACACCAGCTTGAGGCACAGGTGGCACAACTTATGGACATGCCTGTTGCCCGGCCTACACAGCCCCCAGCACAGCCCCATCCTGGGCAGTGAAGGAACAGTGGCAACTGCCCATGGGTGGGGATATCAGTTCCACTGTTGCCATCTGTGGGCTCATGGGCTCTGGATATCCAAACATCCATCCCTGTCAATTGTGTAACCCCTCCACACATGTCATACACCACCCCTGTATGCGTCTTGTTTGTCTTGTCTGTTGACCTACCCAACCTACCTCCTCAGCTATACCGACTTCCTTTACCTGACATACCACTCGCACCTGAAAAAAAAAAAAAAAAAGGGCACTCTGTAGCCACAAAAAAATGACACCCCATACATAGCTGCCCATTCCGCACACATGTCTGCTGGACATGGAAACTATCAATTACAATTGGCTGTACAACAAGTATTATTGTTGTCCTGACACCTCTCTCAGGGGTGGAAGGTTTCAAATGTCACACCAAATTACAAACATATGCACAGCTATTGCTGATGAAGGAATGGGCAGCTATGGGCCTTACCTATATCCCTCCTGCAAAACCCAAGCTTGTTTCCCCACTGTCTTACCCTCTTTGTGACCCCTTTTTCACCACTTTCTTGTCTCCCCATTTTCATTTCTTTCAAAGAAAATAGCGTGGGTGTGCCCCAGAGTAAGCACTGTTAAGCGGTTGTAAGCGGGTGTGCGCGGAGCTGAACACCAGTGCGCATGCGGGAGCTCCACGCAAACCAGTGATAACCCTGTTACAACTGCTTAAAAGTGCCTTAGTCACTCTGATTGACAGGTCCTGTAGTCAGTTCAAAAGCAAAATAAAATCCCACTGTCAGTCCCAAACCCAGGACCTTGGAAACAGTAGTTTGCATGACTTACCACTAAGCCATGACTGTTATATAAGAACATTGTGCTACAATAAATATATCATGTAATAGTAGGAATGAATGTAAAGGGAATATAGGATGTGTAGTACACAAAGCATGTCATGTATATTTACTGTCAAATCTAGTGGATTTCTATAATAGTAGTGTGTGAACAGAAACAGCCATGCTAGTTGGTAGCTAGTAGGTAATAATGTCAGTTATTATACATATATAAATATATATATATATATATATATATATATATATATATATATATATATATATATATATAGTTGTAGGTGTCAGTGTACATACACACTTAGTACAGGAAACAGGAGAGATGAATGGAGAAATGGGAATCTACAACACAGCCTGAATTATGAGAGAGATACTAACCTTTACACTCACAGAACAGTGTCCACAGCATACCAGCATGGTCCACGCCCTTACAATCTGAAAGGGCAACGCCTATCTCACATACCCTTTTATAGCACTGTCCTGAAATCACAGTGAGAACTGCAATCAGTACACAACTGGCTGCATGCAATTAGCAAATGCTGGCTTACAATTGGTGCAGAGGCCATCACATGGACATATTGCAGATACCTACAAAAGAATCCTGTACTCCCACTCCACACATGCAATACTTTCATTGCACCGTCTGGCGGCAGAGAGAGAGAGAGAGAGAGAGAAAGAAAGAAAAAAAGAAAATAAAAACACAAACAAAAACCACACGTAAGACAAACTAAGTTGAAGCTGTCATCAGTGTCAGTATCAAGCTGGGCTAGCAGCAGCAGGAAGCTATACTAACAGTAATGCAACCAGCTGCGACAAACACAGGTAATGTAAAGTAACAAGTTAATAGTTTACATACTGTGAACCCTCCATATGTGTTATTGGTCTGTATCTATATGTATGTCTATGTGATAAGTCGTGTGCACGTAGTTTTACCCAAAGGGGATGACTATACATTGCATGTCATTCAGTGTTAGGCCATGATTCTGGCACCAATTGCCCATTTCAGTGAGGCCTGTCTGTAGGATGTGTGTGTCAGCTGGTGTAATGACTATGGCGCTTAGTTCGCAGTCATCTGGGAACTTTGTCATCCACAACCCGCCCATGTTTGCTTTCACATCTGAGAAGTAAATGCCAAACAAGGGGGGTCCTAGGACAGAGCCCTGTGGGATACCACATGTGACTGACTTTGAGTCTGACATGGCTCCCGCAATTTTGACTTTATGGATTCTGTTGTTATACCAGTTTGCAACCCATCATGTGACATATGTATTAACATTTAAGCTGATGAGCTTGTCTATGCTGCCTGAGTGGAGTACTGTGTTGAAGGCCTTAGGAAAGTCCAGGTAGGCTGTATGGACTGCTTTGCCCTCATCAATGGCTGTAGTGACTGTTTTGAAAAGGTCAACCAGGTTCAAAAGGCAGGATCAGCCCTTCACAAAGGCAAACTGGGTGGGATCAAGTGTCTGCAGGTACCCAATATTGCTGTATATGAGTCCCATAATGAATCTTTCCATAGCTTTGCAGACCAGGCTGGTTAAGCTTATGGGGCAGTAGTTCCCAGAGTCAGTACAGGTGCCTCCTTTGTGGAGTGGGACCATTGTTGCTGTATGCCAGTGTTCAGGTACATATCCCGTAGTAAGGCCAAGGTTAAATATCAGTTTTATATGCGGTTGTATCTCCTCTTGGAGTTCACGTAGCACACATCCAGGGATACCATCAGGTCACATTGATGCTGTGTGTTCTGCTTTGCTGAGGGTGGCCCTCACCTGGACATCTGAGATGATAGGGAGGTTATATTCAGCTGTGATAAGTATTTCTAAGTTTGGGGAGAGGGGGGATATTTGCACTGAACCTGTCTGCCACAATGTTGCCAATATCTGTGGGTTCAGTGAATTTTATGTAGGTGTGTACTAACTCAGAGCATATCTGAGGCTTTTGGTCCATGTGTCTAATAAAACTGAAGAATGCCTTGTGGTTATCTATAGTGTCCTTGGCCATTTCCCTCTCAGAGTTGGCCTTGGATGTTGTTATAAGAGAACTTAGCTTATTACTAGTGCCGACCACAGATGCCTTCCCTTTATGTGAATCTGCTCTGTCCTGCAGTAGCCTCCTTCTATCGTTATACAATTTGTCTTTAGCTGGGGTCCACCAGACAGGATGCTTAACCTTTGTGCACAGGGTCTGGGTTAGAATTGTGTATGCATGTTCCATGCTTTCTTTGGGATGTCCGTGGGAAGCATTTGCAAAGATGTCAGCATTGTGGGTTGTGGCTTCCACTGGCCCAGTGGGCTGCATGGATACCATCTCAGTCCTAACAAGTGAAAATCTGTCTATTCACATATATATCAAAGTAGTCTACTGTGCTGGTGGTGGTGGTGGGATATGTATATCCAGGCCGATTATTTTGTGTCCAGATCACACTAGTGGATGATGTTCCACATACAGTACCTTGTTATGAACCCCCAGAGTGAGGTGGTGCATTGGACCTGTCTCAGTGTGCTGACCGATGGGGCTTGGTACTATGTTGTATGGAATGTGGCAGGTATTGTTGCACAGGTGTTGGCTGAGCACTGATATCTGGCCATGTACATGTGTATCCACCAAGAGACACCCACGTGCTACATATGGGAGTAGTAGTATATCACTACAGTTGAGTATCATGTATAGTATGTGTGCCATATTTTGCTGGCATAGTTTGCTGATATCCTGTTTGTGTTCTCTTTCAGGGACATGGCGCGTCAGCGAAATCCTGCCTACTCTGCTCCAGAAGATGAAGAGATACACCAGAGCCTGGTGCGGGATTATGACATACTGTTTTACCGCACCAGCCAGAATCAGCAGGAGAGGGCTGCACTGTGGCAAGACCTTGTCCGTAGGGTAAATGACATTGGCACACATAATATGACATATGAGCAGGTACGACATCACTGCAGTGATTTAATCAGAAATGTCCATCAGCATGCGTCTGATATCCACAGGCAACAGGTCGCCACAGGAGGTGGGGTGGCCACATCCCCCTCACCAGACTGGAGGGGCTACTCCTAAGTGTTGTGGCTTCAGCCCAGGAACATCAACAGCAACACACCTGCATTATGATGGAGGCTGGATCCACACAGCAACACAACATGGAGCATGCAGGTAATATGCCATATGTACACTTGACTGTTCTGTACACTGTTGGTTTATGCATGTGTAAGGTGTGTCCTTGGTATGTAGCTGTCAACATAGTATGTAATTGTGCAGGTGTGATATTGCCAATATCAGCAGCTGACATGTGAAAGACAACTGGTGTACCACTGAACTGTATTATACGCAGTATCAATGGCACAGTTGTGCCCACTGACATTAATCCCCTCATTTCTGCAGGTCCCTCCAGTGTTACAGCAAGGCAGCCCATCCATGCTGGTGAGTGTGTTTTAACAATACCTATAATAGTCCTGATAGTGCTAGTAATAATAGTGTAACTCAGAAGTGCTCTGTGTGTATACTGCGGGGTGTGCATGTGTGCATGTGTCCACGTGTGCACGTGTGCATGTGTGCATGTGTGCCTGTGTCCACGTGTGCATGTGTGCATGTGTGCATGTGTGCATGTGTCCACGTGTGCATGTGTGCATCACTGATAACATTGTGTAGACATTGTAAACTGTGTTTCCTGTCTTCCTCCTACAGGTTCTGGTGCTGCTCTGGTGTCCTACAGCAGGGAACCTGAATCTGGTGTCACAGGTACTGATAATGATGATATCTGTGTAATGGCATGGAAGGTGTGTCAGGGTCCGTCATTGGTCAGCCAATTGACAGTACACAGCTGTCAACCCCATCATTGCGCACAGTCATCCTGCCAGTACATCCTTTGTCACCAATGTCCCTAGGTGATGGACAGGATACAGTGGGCATTGACCAGGGTAATGTGGTATCTGTGGCACATGCTTCTCCACACAGCAGCCATGGGCAGGGTCCTGAGATGGTACCACACAGACAGTTGCCCATGGGTTCTCATGGGAGCATCCATGGGCGTACTGCCTCTGGCAGACGTGCCCAAAGAGGTCTGTCAATCTCAGCTATGTTTCGGGCTGTCATGCAGGCACAGTCACATATGGAAAGGTACACCAGACAGCGTCTGAGGGAGCTGAGAGCATGTCGCACATCCATGACTGACAGTATGCATGACATCGCGGATGCAATCCGTAATTTCACCGATGTCATAGACAGATGTTGTGGGGACATATTACAGCAGTTCCACAACCACATGTCCATGAGCCAGGGCAATGGTGGATGGTTGTGGTGTCGACGTGGCCATATGCCAGCAACAGCAGCAGCTGGCAGTCGGCGCAGACGACAACAGGCCCGCGGATGCCCCCATAGTGCCAGCAGCAGCCCCAGCAATGCTGGGTCTGTGCTGTCATCAGACCGCCCCAGGAGACCACGTGCACGTGGCTCTGGACAGTCCCAACAGGGACCTGTGTCCAGTCAACAAACTCCCGCTTCTGATGACAGTACCCAGTCTGGCTTAGTACCAGATATGGTCCGTAGCACCCCTGCCAGGCACAGGTAGCATGTCCGTGGCCACAGACACTGATCTGTATGACCTGCCAGGTGCAGTCTGTGGCTGTCCACAAACTCCAGTATATGGCAGCCATGAGGTGGAACTGTGTGCATGCATACACACATGCTAAATGTTAACACCTAGGGCTACCACATACACACACACACTGCACCAACAGTGCCCCACCCTGTACTGCTGTCCCTCACCAACACACATACACATACATGTCAATTGGTGGTATCAGTGGCAGACTCAGGCATACCTAGTTCACACCCTGTGCATATGATGAAACTGTGCCATCTCCTCCAATCTCCAGCATCAGTGCAGGAACAGGTTAACATGTTGCTGATGCACAGGGTGACTATATAGAAGTGTATTACTAGTACCATGTTGGTAACAGTACAATGTGCTGATATGACTGTGTGTATATCCCAGCATGCCTGATGCAGTAAGTGTATGACTGTCCTGAATTGTTATCTACACCCATAGTAAGCACCATAGTGTAACAGCTGCACATTATTGCATACCGGTGGTAAGGATGTCAACAGATAGCCACATACATAGGTAGCACAGGGGAGAAGCTAATGTAAGTAGTGATACACAATGATGGACAAGTACACTAATGGTGGCATGTTGCCCACAATGACTATGCAATGTGGATGTGTGCGCATGTTGATATGTGTGCAGTACCAATTTAATTTAAATTAAATTAAATATTAAATAATATCAGTTCTACCATGGACATCTGAGCTGTGCATTCCTGGGTACATGTTGATAGTGCCTGCATATTTGCACTGTTACCTACTGGAAGTGTTACCCCTTCTTTGTTGTACAATGGACTACTTCCAGCCCTGCTTACTGTAGCTTTGTTTGCATGCATGTTTGCTTGAGGTTCCCTGGAACACTGATTCCACCTGCAATGCAGATTTACAGAGCTTCTGTGGATTCCTAGTGACATCTGCATAGCGTACTATACGTATGTCACTGTCTGTCCTGTTTGCATGTACATTGCCTGTGACGCATTGCATATGACTTACCTGGCATTTACCCACGTGTGCAGTCATATATGTCAGCACTATGAAATCAGTAGCAGTACACCCACACATACTCACCTTCAGTATGTTGTTCCCCATTGGCCCTATGTGTTGGTAATCACCATGGCAATCACACTACTATGGTAGCATGTGCAAAGGTAACCTGTGAATCACCTCTATGGTCCAGTTGTGGTTTATGTGAGTCATGTGGCAATGTCACAGCTGCCACATGTATGCAGTCAACCCTCTCCCCTGGCCAGGAATGTACAACACATGTGTGAGATGCAACCACATAGCCAATCTGGGGACTGAGCACTCTGAACCCAGTAAGTACTGCCATACCCTGTCAGGTGGCATGACATACTACAGTGACTACAATACCAGTCTGACATAGACCCACACTGACAGCAATCCGAACACACTGGGGCATACTTGGAGCCTCAGAATAGCATCCTGCCTGAGCATCACACACCTCTGCAGCTGGCACACAGGCATACATTAAGTTGGAACAGAGCACATGCCACACATGGCACACACATCCCATGTGCCACACACTCATAGCCTGTAGGGCTACACAACACACCTGCTACATATGTGTCAGGTACCTCTCTTGGCCACTGCATTGGGGTCCCGCTCAACAGGCTGTACATGGCGAAGGTCACAGTGATATGCTCGTGGGGCATTATGGTCCACCACAAAACACATGCATACAGGTCAGTCAGAGGCATGGACACTTATGACTCAGTCATTGTCAATGCCACTATGGATGACCTGAGACGTACCTCCCTGGACTACATGATAGGGAACATAGAAGGGCTCTCTCAGCATGTGGCATGGGCCAGTATGAGCCTGACCTCAGTTGCCATCATACCCTCACCAAGTATGCTACCACAATATGTAGGAAGGCTGTTCTATGTCTACATTCTGCTCAATCTCCAATGTCATTCATAGGGTATCCAATGGCTGTCAGTGTGTGCTTACATGCTAGGGAAGCCACAATGATTTGCACGGGGCAGCTTGCACGTGACACCCATGGGCCATTGTATATTGGCGAAGCCCCTTGATACACACATAGTGCCTTTTGCTGCAGGAAACAGATTACATAGCCACCTCCATGGGTATCACATGGGATAGGACACTAACAGTAATGCTACACAACACCAGCAGTGTACACCGCAAGATGCATGCACTGGACACTGTCCTCAGCATGGTAAACTGCAATATCCGTGCAGTAACAGATTCCTGATTCAAGGCTCACAGGGGCAACCCATCACTGCCAGGTTATACCTCATGCCATGCCTGTCGTCCCCTACACATGTAACATACATGAACAGGGGGGGTGGTATCTCAAGGCACCACAGATACACACACCTCCAGGTTGTTGGCACAGCACAAAGCATCAGGGCCTATCCATGAACAGCTAACAGTGTGTTGGACTGCCTTCTGGTTTATAGCCTGGCACACACAATCCTCCCATACACAGGAAACCCACGTGTCCTCCCTAACAACACTGGGAATATGACAGTCTCTACATATGTCTTTATATGGCTGGACTGCATCCAGCCGAACATTGTGTGTGAGCATTACTGTAGCTACAACACACTAGCTGAAAGGTTCCCAGCATGTAGTCAATGAATTGCAGTGGAACAACATGTTACCACTTCCACAACAGGTGGGAACATGCAGCACCTGTTCATCAACTACATGTAGACTATATGGCCCAGACCAGATGTGTATCCCTCGCTGTTAGGATGATACCATATACAACTCACACTGTATATACACATACCACATGCGGCCCCTGCACAGTAAGACGCAGTCATAATGTTATGCATTGCAAATACCATTTATCCACTTGATGCACGTGTCAGACATGGTAACTACTGAAGGTCACAGGTATATATGTGTATGTGTCACACATACATCATGTGTGCATTGCCATTGCTGGTTTAAGCAATGTCATGCATTGTTATGAACAACAACCCACACATGGTCATTTTGTGTAACACAACCACACGTGGCAGTTGTGGGTTTCCAAAACATACCTATCTGTGCTCTGACAGTGGTAATAGACCCAGTAGCGGAGCACACTATTGGCATTACTGGGCAATTAGCCCTGTTTGGCTGTACTGATAGTGTGGTGACATCACCTGAGTTTACATGGGGAATATGCAGCATCTGGTGTATTGTAGTAGTTGCCAAAAGGAACTGTTTTCTCATACTTGCAATTACACACACCCTATTACCCCCCCACACACAAATACTTGCCATTTGCAGGATTCATACCCCTTCCTACCTATGTTATGACATGTGAGAGAGACACATTAGCGAAGTGCACTATTCGGATTACTAGGAGGGTCCTCTTCTCCGGCTGTACTTATAGGGTGCTGACATCATCAGTGTTTGGAAAGGGTAATATGCATCATGTAGTGTGTTCTCCTGATTGCCAAAAAGCACATGCCTTTCATACAGAATTATACACACACAAACTCCCCTCATCCAAACACACACCCCTGCCATTTGCAGGATTCAAACCCCTACCTAACTATGCTATGACACTTGAGAGAGACACATTAGCAAAGTGCGCTACTTGGATTACTGTGAGGTTTCCCTTCTCCAGCTGTACTTATAGGGTGCTGACATCATCAGTGTTTGGAAAGGGTAATGTTCATCATGTAGTGTGTTCTCCTAATTGCCAAAAAGCACATATCTTTCGTACAGGCTTGCCAGCACACACACACTCCCCTCATCCACTCACTTGCCATTTGTAGGATTCAAACCCCTATCTAGCAATGTTACAATACTTAAGAGAGATGCTGTAGCTGAGCGAGCTATTCGCATTACTGGGAGGTTTACTTTCTCCTGCTGTACTTATAGGGTGCTGACATCATCAGTGTTTAGAGAGGGGAATGTGCATCCTGTAGTGTGTTCTCCTAGTTGCCAAAAGGGACATTTCTTTCATACAGACTTGCACAAACACTAACCCCCTCCACACACACTGGGCATTTGCAGGATTCAAACCCCTACCTAACTATGTTATGACACTCAAGACAGACACATTAGCGGAGCACGCTATTTGCATTATTGGGAGGTTTCCCTTCTCCTGCTGTACTTATAGGGTGCTGACATCATCAGTGTTTAGAAAGGGGAATGTGCATCCTGTAGAGTGTTTTCCCAGTTGCCAAAAGGGACATTTCCTTCACACAGACTTGCACACACAACAACCCCGCTCACCCACACACACACACACACACACACACACACACACACACACACACACACACACACACACACTGAGCATTTGCATGGTTCAAACTCCTACCTAACTATATTATGACACTTGAGGGAGACGCATTAGCAGAGCACGCTATCCGAATTACTAGGCATCTGTTCTGCACCTGCAGTATTTATAGGGTGCTGACATCTTTATTTCTACAGAGGTATGTACATCTAGTACTACCTGTCAGGTGGGGGATAGCATATATATGCATTTGCAGCCACCTACTTCAGGGTCAGATATGCACATCGCACTGACAGGTTATGTTCTATACCATGCTTCATGACCACAGGACCTGTAACACACAACACAACCAGTCCAGAACACCCCTCCCACATCCAGGACACACACTTTGCTTCCCTGGGAACAGTGCCGGGATACGCAGGTGTTCACATACACCATTCCAGTTGTTAATGTCAGGTACAGGCATATTGTGTGTGGGAACTACTCAGGCCTCAACAACATTACCCTACAGCCACTACAATTTGTGGGTCCATGTGCTATGGCAGAACCACTCACCACAGCCACATGGGGGAATACATATTGCACCTGTCCATCTGCAACATGGGTATTCACTGTTCCACACCAGAGGTAGACCACCATTGTTGATATCTGACCATACCCACCTTTCCCTGGACATCCATATCCCATCCCCACCCCCAGGCAAGGTTATCACTGCAAACAAACTGTATTTATCACAAGCAGACTCTACACTTGTGAAGACTGGGGTGGAAGACTTCAAAGGACCCATGCTGGGGGACTATACTGGCCACTCTGCATAATCCTTGGCAATTGCATTCTATGAGCATGTGTAAGGTTTGCATTGATCATGCTATCCCACATATACCCATGACTGCTCCACAACAGGACACCTGTCAGGTGTACACCAGCCATATATGAGCTGTCCAACAGACAGAGTGAGCTAACACATTGCAGAGCTGTAGCCCACAGAGGGAGGACATCTCTGAACAGTACCGGCATGACACTTCAATCCCACATAATCATCATGACACAGTGTTGACAGTGAAGTTGTCCAGACAATGCAGATAGGGCTCCCCTCAGTCTGTTATTGACGCCCACTTACCATTAGAGGTTCTCAGCAACCCTCTTCCAGCACAGACCAACAACATGGATGTGGCTTAGCACATTCAAACCCTGGGATCTCCACTGTGTCCCTGCTTGACAGAGGCACAGCACACTAGCCTCACATGATGCCTTATGTGACCTACTTTACAGTGGCACAGTAGCCTACTGTACTGGGGATGCAGACGCCAAGCACACTCTGGCTAAGCTTTCCTTCCCTAGGGCAAACAGCCTAGTATTGACCTCTACACCCATATGTTTAATTGTCAGATGCACAATATTTGTTGCTGATAGACTGTTTGCAGGTCTTTATTGCCATAGCATTCCCTGTTTCTATGAACAACTTGTGTATCTGTGGAAGATGTTTGAATATGAGGGGGATCCACTATATCACTTATGTCTCTGTAGTCATTTAACTGTCTGCACTGGGCAGATTGCTGTGATGTGGTTGGTTCCTGGAATGACACGTACAAATACCAGATATGTGTGGCCAACTGCTAAACTAAATGGAGATATGGCCTAAGTGTGTGAGCATGCCCAGTTCAGCCTTTCCATGGCATGTTGTCTGACATATGTCTCATGTATCAAAGTGTGCGAGCATGCCCAGTGTGAGCTTTCCATATGTTGAACTCTGCAGTCCACCACATATTTGGATGAGTGTGAACTTCAACAATATCTCACGTTTATGGTTGTGTGTTGGGAGTCATGTTGTGTACTTACTGGCCAACTGCTTCATGTCTGAACACAACAGGGATTATACTGTGCCTGCAGGGTTTGCATGGGTTACTTTGCATACAGTTGTCAACATCCTTTCATACTGACCTAACACTGTAGTACCATATAGTGTACTGGTTCAGTACTTTCACTGTGGTGGACAATATCCTGGGCTTTAGTCCTATCACTGCTTTAAATCTTCATAGTGAGCACAACAGACTGTTTAGGGGCCAGTTGTGCATATATGACCATGTTGCATTATGTTCAGATATGGACTACTTAAACCAGGCTTGTCCAACATTGGTAGTGTATTCCACAACATAGGTGGACATTGGCAAACACTAGCGATGTGCCCTAGGCCATTTCTAATGCTAGTCAGAGAGTGTGTTTGTCCTTCGACACACATTGTAACTGGAGTTTGCCATGACATATGTCATGGTTATTATAATGTGCCTCCGTCTACCTGTGACATAACAGTGATACCCAGGATAAACCTACCATCTCTCATCCACTCATCAAGATTCCTCTTGAGGAGAGTCAATAGGTGACTCTCTGGCTAACCTGTACTGGGAGTTTACTCAGGTGTGGGGGTGGCTTCTGTGTTATGGATCATTCAGTACAGCTTGTCCTATGTATGTCAGTGCTGGGGTTCAGGTCTCTCATGTGCATAGCTCACTGCCATTCAGATTGTGCAAGGTGCAGCACGTTCATTGATTCCAGCTTGGACATGGCTTTATACATCAGGCACAGCTTGCCTCTGGGTGGGCAGTATGGCAGTGTGTGGAGCTGCAGTTTGTTTAATCAGGCAACACATGACATCTGTTCAAGCTCTTTGCTACTCCTGGTGAGGTACTGTTGGGGACTTTACAGTTGATGGAGGTGTCTGCTGCAGTACATCCTACAGGGGCTATTGTAGTCAATTGTAACGCTGATGAAGGATGACTGCAGAGCCACAATGACCTCCCCTTATCTAGATTTGACAACCTTCATGATTAGGTGGGTATATGGTATGTTTCTGTGAACACTACAGACACATGTTTGTCCAATGCAGGATATCTATCACCTTGTGTCCCCAGGTCTCTCATTACATGGTAGGTACATAATGGTTTAACACCTATGTGGTAAATGGTGGGCACTTACTGTATATCCATGGGGGTTGAGTATACACTTTTCTGCAATTAGCTTGCTGACATGGCTATGGCACCAGTTGTCTGTTTCTATGTGGCCCTTTTGTGGGATGCTTGTGTCAGCTGGGGGTCAGATATGGTGGGCAGTTTGTAGTCCTTTGCATACATGTTCAGTCACAGTCCTTCCATGTTGGCCTGTACCTATGGGACATATATACGAAATGAGGGAGGTCCCAGGACCAAGCCTTGTGGGATGCCACTTATATCTGGTTTGTAGTCTGACATGGCTGCAGCATGTCTGACCATGTCAGTTCTGTCCTTGGTCTGGTTTGCAACCCCTCTACTGACATAGGGGTTTATATTTAAGCTGGTGAACATATCTATACTGAACATGTAGGGTATTGTATGGAAGCATTTGCAAGGTCCAGCTACGCTGTGTGGACCACATTGCCCTCATCAATGACCTTAATGACTGTTTCAAATGGGTCAAACATGTTTAGGGGCAGGATCTGCACTTAAGACAGCCACACTGGCTAGGGTCCAGTGTCAGTAGGTCCCCAATATCTTTATGTCTGCGGTACATGCTGATCCTTCCCATAGCTGTGCAGACCAAGCCTGTCAGGATTCTGGGGTGGTAGTTTGCAGTATCCATTCAGGCAACACCTTTGTTGAGAAGGACCACTGTTGTTGTACACTGCTCTTTGGGTACATATCCTGTGGTAAGGCTGACATTGAGCAGTAGTGTGATTTGGCATTCCATTCTTCTTGGAGTCCATGTTGGACTCAGCCCAGGACACCATCTCATACCATTGCTGCTGTGTGTTTTGCTTTGTAGATGCTGGCTGTTACCTCAGCATTTGCAATGTCAGGGGGCCAGCAGTCTGCTGGGATAGATATTTTGCATTCTGGGGGGGTTTGCACTGCACCTGTCAGGTTGTATGTTGGCAATATGTGTGTGTGTTTGGTATGTTGTTTGTAATATTTGTGTGATTCAAAGCATATCTGTGAATTCCCAACACGGTTCCTACCATCAGTTGAGTAAGCCTTGGGATTATCCTTAGTGTTCTGTACAATTTGTATTTTCATAGGTTCATAGGTTCATACTAGGCTATCCACCCTAGGGCATTTGTAAGCCTAGCCAGAGTGTGTGTGCCTTTCGCCGCCCCTTGCTATGTGAATATTATGGCCATTTATGATTTACTTTACTGTGCCTCTGTCTGGACATGACACAGTGAAGACCCCCAGTGTACATCTACGTTCATCCATCCACTTGGCAATATTCCTGTTGAGGAGAGTCAGTGAGGGGCTCTGCCTAACATGGAGTGGGATCCTGTTCCAGGGTGTGGGGAGCCTCTGGGTTATGTATCTGTCCCTCCAGCACATCCTATTTCATTATGTGTTGAGGTTGACATCTGTCACTCTCACAGCTCCAATGGCTTTTTTTTTTCTGGGGTGGAGCATGTCCATTCCTCCTGTGTTGGACATGGCCTTGTACAACAGACATACAATGCCTCTGTGTAGGCAGTATGTGACTACATTCAGCTGGGGTGTCTACAGCCAGGCAGCATATGACATATATTTGAGACCCTTTATCCTCTTGGTGAGGTACCTTTGAGGTCTTTCTAACCGCTGCAGGTGTCAGGTAAGTTACATCCCAAATGAGGCATTGTACTAGATTATGGGTCTGATAAGAGAACAGTATAGGGGCACAATGACCTCTGTTGATGTAGATGTGAATCCTTTCATGATACGGTGTCCAATATAGACAGTCTTCCTAGCCACATTGGCAATGTGAGTGTCACATAACAGGTTACTGTCCACTTGTGTCCCTAGGTCCCTGATTACTCCTTGCATACATACTGGTTTACCACCTATGTGGTAATTTGTGAGTACCTTGTTTGGTATTTGGTGGGACATTCATACTGTCCAGTGTCTTCAGGACATCTGGATGGGGGTTCCTGTGTGTGAGAGTGTGGTCTGAAGCATTCTACAGACTGTACAGCAGTTTTGACTACAGTTAGGTGCACATGGGTGGTCTCCGATGCTTTGTGCAATGTCATTTACCTGGATGTATGGGTGTCTGTGCTGCATATGGATACTCCCCCTCCTTTTATGTTTTGGTCCAGGTTTTGGGGCCATAACGCATGATATGAGATATAACCTGGTAGTGCTGGTGTGCTGTCAGTAGGCTTGCAGCAGGTTTCTGTCACTGCACAGACATGGATGTTCTCCATACTGGGGAGGGTCTCAGAAGCATGCATATTACGGTTTACACATCTGGCATTGGTCAGCATTACCCTTATCTTTCTTAACACTTATGTTTTCTAGGGTGGTGGGTTAGTCTTTTCAGCCTTGCCTATGTACGGCTCTATGGAGGTGGCAAAAGCCTTATCCAATATCCAGACGCCCAGGGGTAACAGGTGCAAGCCATCCCTGGAACAGCAGCATGGCTTGTCATGCATGACATCTCAAGCAGACAGACATTAGATCCTCTTGGACTGACAGCTGTAATTGTGCCACCTGTTAAAGCTGATTATTCTGTGTTTGTACTGTGGCATCATTCATGGTGAGGGTAGGATGCTGCAAACAGCCAGTGTCATACTGGCTTGGAGTACATACTCAGAGAGCTCATCCATGTCTCTTTTCATGTAGTCCAGGGAGGTACATCTCAGGTCATTCACACCAGCATGGACAATGACTGCATCATATTTCTACTTGCTTTGGGGTGACCTGCGTACTTGTGTTATGTGGCATATTGTAGCAGCCTACAGGCAGCTTACTGTACCCTTTCCCTTGTTCAGTCTGGTGAGTGGGATAGCAGTGTGTCTGCCTATAGAGTCACCTATTACAACTGTATCAGGCATGTTGTTTCTCCTTCTGGCCTGTGACTGTTTGGCACACCAGCTTTGTGTACTATGTGTTGCATGTGCTATGTTTGGAGGTTGTGGTTACTTGGGGGTCTGCTTTGGAGGCCTCTGTTGGTGTGGTGTGTTTGTAATTAGGGCCTCCGGGAATGTTTTTCTGTGTTTATGTGTTTGGTTTACAGTTGTGATAGGTCTATGTGGGACTGGGTTTGTGGTGTGTGTGGTTACCTTCCCCTCCTGACTAGTTTTGACAGTACTGAGTTGAGGGAGTTCAGCCTCCGGTTTGGATAAATGGTTGCATCTCTCACATATATTTGTATTTATTGGGGGGTGTTGAGGGTTGTCTGTGTACTTGGGGCAGGTGTAACATTGCATCAGGATTCACAGATTCTACTTGTTGTAGCTGGCCTTAGTGGATTGTATGTGTGGACATATTTTATTGCCATACTACTGATCAGTGATTACTTCCCTTTTTATGTTTGCTCTATCATGTAGTAGCTTCCTCATTCTCTTGCATGGTTTGGTAATGGCTGGAGTCCAGCATGCCAGATGCCTGTGTGTATGGCATTGTGTCTTGTTGTTTTTTGTGATTGCATAATCCAAGCATTCCTGGCTGTGTTCATGGAATGCCTGTATAACAGGTTCTGCGGTGTGTCCCATATTTTGCACCTGCACAGGGTCTTTAATGGATTCCACATCAGTTTGGAGGTGTGCAACTTATGCTTTACACATGTTTTTCACTGTGGTTTTCTGGCCAGGGACTGTGGTCAGGATGTGTATATCCGATGTGATTACTCTATGGTCTGGTCTTACCAGTGAGGGATACACTTCTCATCTTGCCATTCAGTACCCATGTTGCTGATTATCACATCCAGTATGCTTACCCCTCTTGTGGGAATGGTACATTGTTCCTGGGCATTTTGGTTTATGGATTCAAGGAACTTTTCTCCTACAGTGTTGGTGCTAGTATAACGCTTCCAATGTATGTCTGGGTATTTTCAGTCAACCAGTATAATGTGGTTTGGGGGGCTTGATATATTCATGTATTCCAACATAGGCCAGGTGCAGTTCCTGCTGTTAGGATGGTAGTCTGTAGCAGGCTATATACTGGGAAGCGGTTTTAGCCACTGTTACTTGACCATGGCTAGTCCATGCTGCTTCTTGTTGTGGTACCAACATAGGGGTGTGGTTATCCTTGACAATTATTGCTAGTCACCCTCCTTTTGTAGCTTGTTCCATGTTTTGAGGCTGTACAGCACAGTATGAGGTGTAACCTGGTAGTGTTATGGTGCTGTTGTGAGCCTTGACCCAGTTTTCTGTTACAGGACAGATATCAACATTCTCCATACTGGGTGCATTTACACTGCATGCATCTTGCTGTTTAGACTTCTGGCATTGGGTAGCATTGCATCTAGGTTCTTATCCCTTGTGGTACCTATGGAGGTGGGTTTGTGTTTTGAGCCTTACCTATTCAGGGCACGCTGTGGGTACTGACAGCCTTTGCCAGTATCCATGAGGCCTGGACTGATAGGTGCACGC
The DNA here is from genome assembly GCF_019279795.1 of Protopterus annectens. Classification (NCBI taxonomy): domain Eukaryota; kingdom Metazoa; phylum Chordata; order Ceratodontiformes; family Protopteridae; genus Protopterus; species Protopterus annectens. The sequence continues at coordinate 498,247,821 of NC_056736.1, forward strand.
CACCCCTAGCAGGTGATGCATCATGTCATGCTCAGGATGTCATCCCAGGCTGGCACACATTGGCTACCCTTTGACTAACTGCATTACTTCAGCCAATTATTGCAATTGATCATCCCATTGTCATATTGTGGCTTCATGCTTGATGAGGGTGGATGTTAGTCAGGGTCCTCAAGTGTGCATATAGTACATGGTATTACATTACTTAACACATGGCATTCATGCCTCAGGTGGTGCTGCAGGGCTGCCTCTGTTGGATGCACATATTACACTCCCTGTACATGTTTGAGAGCAGGTTATGCCATTTTAGGCATCCATGTTATTATATGAGTGAGTCAGAGAGGGGTATCATTCTCAGGGTTCCTACTGAGCCAGTGTATGTGCTATGCGTTGCCTCTTTGCCAAGGCCAGGGCATACTGGGAACGACTCCTTCTGCCTACTGGGGCAGGCTCAGGTTGTTCCTCCTCTGAGTCACGCTCTGCCTGTGATGGCCTTGGCAATGGTGGGGGGCTGTTTGGCCTGGCCCTATGCTGGTCCTGCTGCAGCTGTTTTCGCAAGATCATATTATGTAGCATAGCACATACCATGACAATTTGGATACATGTAGTTGATGAGTACTGCAAGGCTCCACCAGATGTGTCCAGACACCGGAACCGTGACTTGAACAGCCCAAACACACGCTCTATTACATTACATGTTTGTGCGTGTGCCTCATTATGGCATTCCTGTTCAGGTGTGTGTGCGTTTCTGATGGGTGTCATCAGCCACGGCTCCAGTGCATAACCTGCATCCCCCACTAGGTGTCCATGTGGGATGTCCCCATTGGCAAATGTCTAGTACAGCTGTGTCAAATGCCAGATATGGGAATCATTGTAGCTCCCAGGTCAGCCAGCACACACATTCATTATTATGCCCTGGGCATCACACACAACCTGGCAGTTGATGGAGGGGAAGCCCTTGCGGTTAATGTAGGCCCTACCCCGCTCACCGGCTGGTGCTTTGATGCATATGTGCGTGCAGTCTATTGCACCCACTACCTCAGGGTATTCCTCTATTTGCTGGAAGAGACGCATATTGCTGGCCAATACCTCACGGGCATTGGGGAAATATACATGATCACCGACATGTGCTGACATGGCATCCAGGAACTGGTGCAGTACCCTGGAGGCTGATGCCTGTGATATCCCCATCATATCACCAGTTGGTCTCTGGAAGGTAGCTGTTGCTAGTATTCTTAGGCCAACACATACCTTGGTTTCCACTGGGATGGGTTCCCCTCTGTTGGTTCTGTGTGTGAGGCGTGGCCTGCACAGCTCGACAATTTGCTGCAGGAGGTCTCTGTCCACTCTATAGCGCTCTACTATCTCCAGCTCATGTAACCCATGGTAGTTGACCCTGGGCCTGTACACTCTTCTCCGTCTCCTCACTGTGGGTTGTCTGGCACCATCTGCATTGTCACCACCCTCAGCAAGTCGCCTATGTCTCCTTATGACAGCTATGGCAGCCCCTAGCATTTCTGCTCTGAGTTCAGCTTTTTCAGTTTTCACTTCTAATAGCTTACTCCTGTCTTGCAGTGTCTCTTGAGAGATACATCCTGCACTGCTGTTTGCAGAGTTTTAAGTGCTTGGCTGAGCTACTATTCTGCCTGTGTAATTGCCTGCTTCTAATTGTTTTCACCTGCTAACTCCAGCAGTATTCCCTGCTAGCTTCCTACTAATTCTGTTGCTTCCTTTTTCCTTTCTGTTTCCTCAGGGGGGAGCAACGTGCATACCAGCAAAAACACGCTCACAGTGGCTTACACGCGCACACACATGCTTACACGGTTCAGAATCTGCTTATTCGGGTTAAAACACGCGCACACCAGCGCAAACAGTGTTACAACTCTGCCAACAGGCTCCCACATGCTCAGTCTGCCCTACACGTGCGCACACTAGTGTAAACATTGTTACAACTCTGCCAACAGGCTCCCACATGCTCAGTCTGCCCTACACATGCGCACACTAGCACAAACAGTCTTCAAAGTCTACCAACACACTCCCACATGCTCAGTCTGCCTTACACGTGCACACTGTCCTACCCGCGCCTCATGGCGCGCACACATGCACGCCCAGCAAGAAACTTTGGTGTAAGTAACAGTGTACACCTTCCATTTCTTGACTTTCCCATGCTTATCTTGTGGTACTCCTCTTTCCATGATCTGTGTCTGACATCTGTCATGTAACACTGACCTCCAATGAACTGCATTTCTTTCTACCATTCCCCCCTGTGATGTCACCTATCTCCTACTCTATTCCTCCCTCTTATGTATCTCTTACACTACTCAGAATGTGGTCATTTGCTATGTGACAGTGGGATTCAGTATCCTAACCCTCATTTACATCAGATTGCCTACTAATGCTTAGTTACAAGTCTTAGACTCAGCTTCCCCCCTTAGCAACCTCTTAACGGTGGCCATGTTGTTTTTGGTCTGCTGGTCCCTGCATTGTAAATCCATGTATTGCATAAAACCCACATTTGTGGGTTTATAACCTTCATTTTTATGTTTTATACAGCGCAGCCCATTTGCGCGGGGCTGCGCTGCATTTAAACATCAGCGATCGCCGAAAAAAAAATTTTTTTTTCATATTTGCATCAGGGTACCTTGCTAATGGCCACATATTTGGCCATTGGCATGCTGCCTGTCACATATGCACCCTTTATTTGGAGCTGACATGGCTCCATTGTGATTTTTGCAGAAACGTACTCAGTTGTCAACTGAGTACATTTCTGCAGCTAAAACAGCTCTTACACGGGCTGCTTTCTGTTTCATGGATCCCTACTCTACCTCATTTGCATGCCTTTCGGCTGCAAGTGAGGTATTTAGCATATCCACGCCCAGTCCGTGTAAGAGACGTTTTAGCTGGTCTCTTACATGGAGTTTGGGCTGTTCCTGGATCATGAGGCTTGCATGGAGTCTTATACGTCTCTTACGCTCCGTGCAAGCCTTCGTGAATCCTGCCCATACTGTATTTGTGTGTGTCTGCTTTTTGTATGTTTTTGCTTGTTTCGACACAAAATAACCTTTTTTTTATTTATTCTGGTAATGCTTTGCTTTGCCAGTGATGAAGTTATTTCTTGAAGTATAACTTAATTAAGTATATATTAGTTTATTGTGCAAAATACAGTAATGTGTGTACAGTTTATTATTAAATGAAAATAACCATTATGAAGCCATTCGTTGCTATATTAATATAACTTTATAGCAGACTTAACTTTATTGATTTATTACTATGTAATGTTTCTTTTTGTCTTTTCTTGTCTGGAAAAAGAGAAAATCACACTGTTTTGAGTATTTGTATTATATAGTTTTGATTGCTTGCTTGATTTATTTAAGTATTTTTCTTACCTTTTGTTACATGCTGTTTCTTTCTTGTTTTAGATGTGAGAGCATGATTCATCTCATTCACTGCAAAGGAGCTCTGCAGGCTTGTGCTCTAACCACCAGTGATCATATCCTGAGCTTTTTGACAAAATCAAGTTATGATCTCACATTTCAAACAAATGTTCATATATCTGGAGCCATAAGGATTACTAAAGAAACGTAAAGAGCAAACTGTTCAGCGGAAACAAATCTTTCCAGCAAGTGTTCATTAGATGCTAGATCTTAAACTGGACTTTATGAGTCACAATACATGAAGTAAATATCCATTTTATAATATTTTGTAAACAGCTTAAAATATCTCAGTAACCACTCAAGCTACACACATATTGTCAGCAGCATTTCAATCACTCATTTTTAAGATTTCATGGGAGGCTAAGCAGTTCTGTCTATGTTACTTGATTGTTGGGATATTTAGAGAAATATGAACATTTGACAGTATAAATAAATAATATATGAACAATAATTAATATCTCTTTAGCAGCACTAGGCAGATGTCAAATACTATGCAAGCTTTAAGAAGAAATCTTTCAGCAGCTTGAATGCAGAATGGTTTTGAAATTATTAATTCAAATATGAACAGGTTATATTAGATGCCTATATACAGCAGTAGGATGTAACTGCCAAAATGCGTGGAGGTGTTACCGGACTGTAATGAGTTACACTGAACAAATGAGGTAAAAGTGATTTACTTGTTCAACTTGAAAGATTATTTTCTCATGTTTGAATTTTATGTGACTCAGTCTCAGAGATATGGGCAATATCTCTATAGCTTGGTAGGAAACAGGAATTTGACACCTCATCAACTGAGTGGCTTGAATATGAGACGCATAGTAATTCACAAACGTACGTTGTTTTCCAGCCAGCATAATCTTAAAAATGTTCACAAGAGGAATCTTGTGGCTATTTCAATTTATTATTTATTATTATTTTATTTATTTCCAGTTTGATGACTGGGGCAGTCCACTAGGCTGAAGGAGCCCATTTTCAGTAGAGGCCCAGGGAGAAAAGCTCCATATTACATAGTAAAAATAGTATAATTAAGCAAATTTTAATATTATATAGTAGAACTAAGCAAAGTATAACAGCAAAATAGATGAATATACATTACATACTTACATGATGACAGGTTAGAGAAGAAGTAGTACAGGGTTTAAGTTGTACAGAGGTTGAAAATCATCAGTGAATGGTACACAAACTTTGTAAGATGTCAGTAAATAGGATTAATCCCAGGAAAGGGGAGAATAAGGTGGGAAGTACATTATGTACAATGAGTGCATTAAAGGAATAAGAACTGACAGATACATATATTCAAGTAACTGTGCACTTTCCACCATTTATCTTAAGTTGGTTTACCAGATGCAGAGGAGGAAAAATAACATTTTTGGAACATGAACTGGTTTACAACTTTGACAGCTGTAATACACTTATGGCTGCCTCACACAAAGTGGCCAGATGTGAAGTGTATGTCTGATCCTCCACTTCTCTTTAAGCTCTGATACACCACATGGAGCAACACATGCAGTATATTACAGCTTTTAAAGCTGTTTTACCTTTCCAGTATTATTATGTGCAGGAAGCTGTTAATGCTCTAGCAGGAGACTAGAGCACAGCAACTTTGAAAAATGCTTAACAAACTTAGTTGAGCACCCTTCTTACAATAGTGACATATTTATCCAACATGTCTTCTTGATTTCTGAGTGTAATCATGGTGATCCATGTGCTACAAAATGATTCTGATTTTAGGCGTAAGTGTTAGCGATGAAGAGGAACAAAAGGTTGAGTCTGCATATTGTGTTGTCTGATTCTGATCTGAGGGAGAGCATGTAGTTGGAGGTTTCGGATCAACACAAATTAACTCTTTATGAATCAAGCTGCTCATTCAGAAGCAGCTCATCACTCAAACTACAGAGAGACCTCAGTTTTCACCAGCTACTTGTGAAAGATCTTTTAGCAAACTTGCTCCTATCTCCTGAACAGTGTGTAAGCATTCTTAATGTTGGCGGTCTTACACTCTCTTCAGGAAAAGATTTAAGCCTCATTTAGTTCAGCAGTGTAAATTAGCCTGCTTCAGGAATGCTGGATAACGTCTTGTAGAAATGGAATATTTGGAGGTTTATGCTGTCACTTTCTCATAATACCTTTCATTGTTTTGGTGCATACATTTTTGAATTAAATATATTTCTGTTCAACTTGACCAAATCCATTTCTATGTACATATACTGGATTTGTTTCTGGTTTGCATATATTTTCTAGAATGCAATTTTATACATACAGTTTCTACTCCTCTTGGTTGTGTTTGCAATTAATTATGTCTGCTCATTCAACTATCCTTATATTTGCTCTTATTCTAACTTTATGTACTTTCTTGTGAGTGCCCTTTGGCCCCGGTAGGGTTTCAAAAGGGTGTTGTACTAGTCCACTAATCCAATTAACAAGCAAACTAACAAAAATTGATAAATAAATAATCAAGTAAACTGAGACTTCTAACATTTTAAGTCATAATGTATCCAGCAGTACTGTACTTGTAACAGTTTTTATTACTTTGCTAAAGATGGTCCAGTATTTTTCTAACTTCATTTTTGAATACAGACAGGTGTAAACTTTATATTACTATGAATTTGTATCTGCTGTGAATTAGGTAACTAGCTTTAAACAATATAAATAACAAACAACAGAGCAAAATTACAAAAGAGACTACAGTTGTTTGCTATTTTCTTTCAGGAATACAAAAAAAGCCTGTGGTTAAGGTCCTGATCGATGCTCTGACAGAAAGGTCTGTAATGTTCTTGTCAGTATACTTTATCAAAAGCATCTACAGCCATATACCTCATGGGTTTATCCAGTTTTAATTCACAGTGGAATCAACAGATGTCATTTCATGCAGTAAATCTGACATCCTATTACTTCAGATAACACAAGTCAGAAAAGGATGCTGACATCTGCTAATAATTATGAAGTCATTTAATATTGCCTTAAGAAAGACTGATATAGGGAAAGGAAAGAAAATGATCCTTTGAGACCCAGAGCTCCCCATCCTTTGTGAAAATAATGTGTCGGCTTTGAAAGCATTAGATATAATTGAACTTTTCTATTATAGTCTCATTGGGTATGAATTATTTTTGTGTTTCATTCCTTAAGTTTGGAATGTTACTGTTTAAATCAACCCAAATGATGCTTTCAGTGAACTATCACTGCAAAAAGTAGCTTATTTATTTATATTTATTTATTTACATTTGTTTACTGGGAAAATCCAACTGGGCCAGAAGTCCATTTTCAGTGGAGGCCTGGGGAGAAAAGCTCCACAGAAATATAAGCAAAATACAATAATTAGATAGCACAGTAGTATACATATAGTAAGATGCAGAATACACACCATCTAGTTAGTCTATACAAAGAAGTATTCAATACAGTTTTCTAGTAGATTTTTGTTGTTGTGTCTTTCAGCTTTTCCCAGTTAGGGGTCACCACAGCAGAACTCCGGTCCGCTAATGATTGGCAGTAGATTTTTACGTGCTGAGTTGCCAGCTCTGATGCACAATCTTCAACAAAGGTGTTTTCTAGTAGATACAGGTTAAAAATGAAAAACACAAGCATTTTAGTAAAGATCACTGTGAGAAAAATAAAATTAGTACTGTGTACATATCAAATAATAGTTATGAACAAATGAGATTTCCTACACACACACACACACACACACACACACACACACACACACACACACACACACACACACACACATATATATATATATATATATATATATTTGAATAGTAATAACACTGAGGAGAGGGGAAAATGAGGTAAGGAGTGGACAATGTGTTAAGAGAGTTATAGATATCTTCTCAGTCAGGTCAGGTACAGGAGCAATGGCAGTTTTTGGATAGATGTTCAAATAGTAGTTGTTTGAATCTGGTAGATTTGGGTCTATATCAGGACATTGAATGATTAAAATTGAGAATGCTCTAAAGAGCAAAAATGAAAGACCTCAAACTCATTATTGTGGGGTGCTGCACCCCCCCATCCCACCCCCACTAAATATATATTCCAACTCCGAGATTGCACTACAGTGAGGAAAGGGAAAATATTCTGATCTTCACTTTACTGCAATCTCAAAAAAAAGCACTTTGAAGTCTGGCATTTTCACTCTTTAGATCATTTGCAATTTTAATCATTCGATGTTCTGATACAGATATGGTAGATTCAGCTGTGTTTTGGAGGGTGTGGGGTAGAGAGTTCCATAATTTGGCTATCTGATTTGACAATAGGGTTTTACCATGAGAGTTGTTAGCTTTGTTTACTGTGAGAAAGTTTCTGTCTGCAGCTCTTAGACTTCATGGGCATGAGTAGGGAACAACAAGTTCTTTGAGAGATGAGCAGTTGTCAGGATGGAAGATGATATTGTGTATGAATTTAAGTCGGTAGAGATGGAGAAGATTAGGTAGCCCAAGCCAATTTAATTTATGTAGAGCACTACAATGGTGGGTCTGGTGGGGAAAGTTGGCTGCGAAGTGGGCTATTTTGTTGTAGCAAGTTTCCAATTTGGTTAAGTCTGATCTTTTTAAGTTGATAAAGAGGGGGGAAGCATATAGAAGCGTAGAGAGGAGGAATGTTCTGGATATAGCTAGTCTGGTATTGTCAGTGAGGAGTGGCTTGCTTAGGGCATAAACTAAATCATCCAATCAATGACCTATTCAGAGTTCAGACAGCCAATAAAAATCAGTCAATAGTCTGCAGTGAGGTTTACGCAGGTCTAAAGACTATAATGGCAAACATCCGTAATTGTAGCTATAGTCTTAGCCATAAACAACACCAAAAAAACAAATCATGATATGACCAAATAGTAGCCTGCCTGGCCACCATTTGTTTAGGAACAAGGCTGAAATGTTTTCTATTAAAGTCATCGCCAAGCCCACTGATAGCACCATAACAACCTTTAAAATGCTAATCTATCAGTATACATGCTAGGTCGATATGGCAAGAACACTGAAATTTGCACTACTAGCATTGAAATAACCCTTATAGTGTTAGCCTATCTGTGTGCAAACCAGATCAATTGTTAATGCGGTCAACGCATTTCATTTTGCATTTTCTTAAATAATAAAATCTAAAATCTTCCATTACATAGCTGTGACATTTTCATTTAAAGTACAAATACTAAAACATTATGTGTTGAGAAAAATACATATAAAGATAACATATAACAATAGGCCATTCATAGCCACTTCTACAGTCATATCTACTATTATATACAGACTATTGGCACCTGCTGAATGGCTGACAACCAATCAGCAATTCACCTTTAAGCTATACATATCAGGAAAATGAAGCCATCCACATTTTCGAATTCAGCTTATTCATTTACACAGTGAAACCAATCAAACTTAAGAAACGTATATCATAACCAATCCATAAAGGGCCATTGAAATCCCAATATATCCATGGCTTAACCTATCAAATACAAAGAACTTAGCCCTAAACAAAATCAGTAACTAGAGACAGAGACCGTCTTTTCTAATACGGTTCTACTCACAATAGGATTAACACACAAAAAGTGATGAAGATTTATCTCAAGATGTTAAAGTTTGCGCTAAAACAATCTTAACCATTATTGCGGTCACTTCCGTACTGACACTTGCAATCAGATAATTGGTGCTGACTGGGTAATAGCCAATCATAATTTCAAACCAAAGCTATCAAAAATAACAAGCTAAGACCATCCGCATTCGCGTCTACGGTCTCTTCCGCATTTGCGATGGGGGCCAATTTAATTGGACAATCGAAAAGAGTGGCCAATCACCAAAGAGCTTGTTGGCTATGTTTGGACTATTATTCAGAGTAACCATAACTCAATTCATTATTGTGGTCGCTTCCACATTTTTGCCTTCATTCAAATGATTGGTACTGGCTGAGTTACAGTCAGCCAATAATCAGTTCAGGTAAGGGCTGTATTTGGCATAGAGTAGTCACTTCCGCATTAGCTCCTGCAGTTAAATGATTGGTGCTGGCTAAGTAGCAGTCAACCTATCAGAAAGCAACCAAGTTCTATGCAAATAGGTAGGCTGTGACTGTCCGCATTTGCAGTTACAGTAGCTTCCTCATTCACGGTTATGGTAGCTTCCACATTCGTGGATGTAGCCTATCTAATAAGCCCATCAAAATAGAATGGTCAAACAACTAAAAGCTCTGCTTAAGATTTTATTCATAAAAATCATTGACTCCATTCTTTATTGCATTACCTCCGCATTCTTACTTGATTAAAATAATTGATGCTGGCTAAGTTACAATTAGTCAGCATTCAATTCAAATAAGAGCCATATTAAATAAAAGGCAAAAGCCGTCCGCATTCGCAGCTACGGTCTAATCTGCTTTCGCGGTAAGGCAATCAAAATACATAGTCAGGCAGGAATGACCAACTAACAAGGAGCTTGTCAACTCTGTTGGACTTAATCAATGTGTAAAAACATGCAAGAAAACTAAAAAGTATAAATGAAAAGGGATACCAATCAACTAAGAGCTTGTGAGCTTTGTTTGGAGTTTGATTCCATATATCCGTGACTCAAACATACATAATAAACATTTGAAAGATCAACTAAAGATGACTATCTATATATATATATGCAGGAGCTATATCAACTAGTATGAAATATTGCATGAATTGTGCCAATATTTACGTATTGTGCCATGGTGGTGCAGCAGTAGTGTTGTTGCCTCACAGCAAGAGTTCTCCTGTTCGATTCTTGGCTGGAGTGCCTTCTGTGTGGAGTCTGCATGTCCTCCACATGGTCGAGTGGCATTCGAAAGACATGCATGAATGGGCATGCCCTTGTTGAAGGTTGGGTATCAGGCTGGCAACTCGGCACCATAAAAATCTACTGCCAATCATTAGCAGACCAGAGTTCCGCTGTGGCGACCCCTAACCGGGAAAAAGACGAAAAGACAAACAACAACATGTGCTCAATAATAATATGTTTATATAACGGCAGAACCTACTCAATTGTAAAATGTGCAACATATATGTTGCCAAAAAACAAAATTAATAGTTCTAACCAAATATTACACAACTGCAAACATTACTATATTAAAAATTTACCATTAGCAAATTAACAAAAAATAGAATGTTTTTATGTTTGAGTAAACCACAAAAAAGCTTCAACATGATATTATTAGAAACTGTGTCAACTAGTTTGATCCAATTATGGACTCAAAACAAAGGTACTCATATACTGATGTCTATGAAGCAGTTATTTAAATGACTATGTTTGACCAACGTTAAATGAATAAGCTGCCACACGAAAGAGTAATAAATAAATAAGCTGTCATGCAAAAACTATCACACAAAAAATTTTTGCCATATGACATATAAGAAAAGAAAAATAATACACTAGTAATCAACAAAAACATAATAAAAAATAATTCTGTACAGTAAGAGAAATTTGACGTGAACTTTCTTAATTGTGATGGCTATGTGTTGGTCAACACTGAGTTTGTTGTTGATTGTCACCCCAAGGAGGTTTGTATGCTCAACTGGTTGGATGATTATGTTGTTTGCTGAGAGAATGGTGAAAGGAGGGGTGGTCAGTGATTGTTTGTTACTCATTAACTGTCTTTTTGGGGTTGAGGATTAGTTGTGATTTACTTGTATATGTTTCTATATCATTAAAAGCTTGTTGAGCTAGTATTTAGAGGTTTGGTAAGGTATCTGCTGAGCAGCTTAAGACCAGAATTAGGCACACAAAAATTCTAAAAATCCACAAGTTAAAGGAAACCAAGACCTCGATCCACACCAAATTGTTTACTAAGCGCTTTCATCTCAAAAAATGGAGACTTCCTCAGAATACCTGCTGAGCAGATTAAAGTTGAATCATCCAGATACTGAACTACTTTAGTGTGTGTTGTGGATGAGGTTAGATCATTATAGAAGATGGTTAAAAGAAGGGGCCCTAGTATGGATCCTTGGGGGACTCTGACTGTGATAGGCAGACGTGGTGAGAGTTCGGATTTCCATCGTACTGCCTGTCTGTCAGAAAGATAGTTTGGGAACCAGGAGAGGGAAGTATTTGATAGGTTTAGTGAGGCAAGAGTATTAAGGAGTTTCTGATGGGAGACAGTGTTGAATGCTTTTGACATGTCTAGGACGATTGACGATACTTGCTGGTTTGAATTTCTGGGTTGGTTGATGGTGTTGAAAGAAATTAATTAGGGCTGTGGCAGTGCTGTTTCTTGGTCTGAAACCATGTTGGGAGGGAGAGATAAGGTTGTGAGATAGCAGGTACTGTAGTAATTAAGCGTGTATATATTTTTGCAGAATTTTGACACAGGGGGAAAGGATGGGTATGGGTCTGTAATTGTTTAATTCTGTTAAAGTTACTATTTTATGGAGAGGGGTGGTATAGGAAATTTTCCATAATTTTGGAACATATTGTTCTGCTATAGACCTATTTACCAGAATGGAGACAGGCAGAGCTATAGCATCAGCTGAAAGTTTGAGGTACTCATTGAGGAGTTGGTCTGCTGCTAAGGAAGAAGGTTTCAGTTTTTTCAGCATTGTTCTTATGGTGTTAGTTGGGACAGGTCTGAGGTCAAAAGAGTTGTTGTTAGTTTCCACATTAGGTGGAAGAGATGGTGGGGTTGGAATTGTTCCCTGAAACTAAGGAGAGGATGGCGTTTATAAAGTAGGTGTTAATTTGTGAGGCAATACTCACACTTTGGTTATTGGTTGTTTGTTCTGGGGTTGTAGCTTTACCTGGGTGGAGGAGTGAGTTCATTGCTTGCCAGATCTTTTTTGGATTGTTTTCATATTTGTTTTACATAGCTGTGTAATGTTTTTTGTTTAGTTTGAGTTCTTTTTTGTTTGATTCTGGAGCTGCTGGTATGCTAATAGAGTTTTATTGTCTTTTGTTTTCTCCTATTGAAACCAGGTTTTGTCCCTTAGGTTTTGAAGTCTAGTGGTTTCTTTTGATATCCAGGGCAATCTCTTATTTTTAACATGACATGTATGAGTTGGTGCTAAGCTATTTAGAATAGCTAGAAATGTGTCATTGAAGTATGTCATGGCCTGGTTGAGTTGGAGATGATGGAGTGGTATCCAATTACATTTACTGAGCATGTCTAAGAGTGCTTCATTGGAGAAGATTTTGGTATTTTGTATGACTTTGTAAACTATAGATATGGGGTGGGTTGAGCTGATGACAGATTAAATAGGTAGGTCTATGGTCACTTAAATTATTTGGAAGGCATCCAGAGAGATAGTTGTGGGTGGTACTGGTAATAAGTGACCAGTCTTAAGATAGATTCCCTTTTGCTATGTTTATCTATTTGAGTGGGAAACTGGATTGCTTGGGTGAAATCATGTAGATTTATGAAGGTGGAGGGGGTTATCGCCAGTGCAAGTGTTCCAGTCTAAGTTGAAGTCACCTGGGATAATGGTTTCATGAGTGTAGGTTGAGGTTGTCCAGGCTATGTGTTACTCAATGGCAGTAGGAATATTGCTGGGAGGTATGTAAGTGGCTATTATGGTAATATTTTAATTTGGGTAGATTCTGAGCTGTGTTACTAGGACTTCAAAGTTGTTATCATAAGGGTATTTGATGGGTAGGTAGTCTATGCTTAGATTATCTTTGTAGAAGATCACAACTCCACCTCCCTTCTTCCTGATCCTGTCTAACCTGTGTACGCAATAACCTTGTGGGAGTATGTCTAGGTCTCTTATATGGGGTTTTAGCCAAGAGTCTGTTACTATAAGAATGTGTGGTGAGTATTGTGCAATGACTGCATGAAAGTCTGTGATTTTGTTAACTAGGCTTCTAAGGTTCATGTTAAGAATGAGAAGGTCTGAAGTTTTAATGTGAGGAAGGGGTGGAATGGTAGGCATGATGGTATGTCGTGCAGTATGCGGCCTGTGATTGGGGTGGATATCACCACTATGGAGAATCTGTGATAATATATATGCATGTTTGTATGACAGCTTGGAGAGTATTTGAAGGTATTTTCTGAAGTGGTTAGTGGTATTGCTGACATCTACATGTTTGAAGTGGAAGTATGCAATAGGTGTGTGATTGTAGAGTTGGGAGGAGATAGCAAGGTAGGAGAGTTAGAAGTGGATGGTATTAGTATAATATAGTGTGGGGCTATGGACTTGTATCTGTAGGTAAGTGTAGGATGTTAGATAGTATGCAGATAGCAGTAGGGTATTAAGTGTGGGCAGGACAAAGAGCATGGTGTGTATTCTTTTTTTTTTAAATGTTAGGTTAACTGGATGGTCTGACAAAGAAGATGTAGGGACAGAGTGGTGTTGGTGTAGTGTGGTGAGAGTGAAGTGATTAAGAACAGCTGCAATTAAGTTGTGTGAGGGGTGTTACAAATAGTGTATTGGTTAATTGAGGTGTAACTGGTGGAGGGAGTGTGGTTGTTGATTGGGGGAAGTTATGGGAGTGGTTAGTGTTTGCATAAGTCTAGGTGATGCAGGGGTGAGTGAGAATGAGGTAGGGTAGGGGAGCAGAGTGAGCACGAGTGTAGTGAGGATGAACAGAGCAGGCAGGCCCCCCTCAGAGAAGAGTGCAAGGAAAAACAATCAGTATGAGAAGTGAAAATCTTGGAGCTGTAACGTAAGTGAATGCAAGGAAGAGGAAGAGGTAGAAGGGTAGGAGTATAAGCAGATAGTTGCAGAAATGCTACTTTTATAGCCTTGGTGTGTAATTAAATCAACAAAGGTAGGAAATTCTATCTGCGGACAAAATACACAAAGTAAAATAGTACTAGCCTTACTTTACAGAAATTCTAATGGGGAGGCAGATTTATTAGAGACAAGATACAGCAAATATATTGTTAGTTGCACCACCTATTGGTGAGAGATGAAGCTATACTTGCCTGGGGTGGGGGAAAAGCCCTTGCAGGTGTACATGCTGGCCAAAACAATGTTTAAAAAATAACTAGTTAAAGTATCTAATTTGCTATAAAAAGAAATGTAAACATCCAGTCACATTGTTTAAAACGTAACTATTAAAGGAACCAATTTGCTGATAATAAGAACTGTAAATATCCAATCACCTATGCAGACTTGTCTGGTGGATATCCTTATTAAAAAGTGTTATTCTTGGCTTGCAATAACTGTAGGGAGAATCCATACCATAGCAGTGGTTTTATTTTGCAATGTTGCAGTTGCTGGGGGTGGAGGGACCTGAGCTGCGATGATGCAGGCAGACCAAGGGTGCTATGTAGACTTGTCTGGTGGATATCCTTATTAAAATGTGTTATTATTGGCTTGCAGTAACTGTAGGGAGAAACCAGACCATAGCAGTGGTTTTATTTGGCAATGTTGCAGTTGCTGGGGGGAGGGTGATGGAACCTGAGCTGCGATGATACAGGCAGACCAAGTGTGCTATGAAGACTTGTCTGGTGGATATCCTTATTAAAAAAGTGTTATTCTTGACTTGCAATAACTGTAGAGAGAAACTGGACTGTAGCAGTGGTTAGTTATTTAAGAAAACTTATTTTTTATTTGATAAAACTAGATGTGATGTTTATCAAAATATGAATAAAGATAAAATTGTAAATACTTTTGGACAGCCACCTAGCCAAGCATACCAGCCAATGAATTATGAAAGCTGAGAATGATGACTGATGGTCCTGTTTATCTGATTACATTTGTGCTGTTGGAGCCATGTACTTTGATTATTCGATGTAAATGGGCCACATGACATCTTAATGATTGTAAGTATTCATGTCCTCACTTGTCTTCCAGGCTGTTACAAAGATAAAGACTAACTACTGTGTGAGCAAGATGTCCATGTGATAAACTGCTGCTTTAAAATATACTATGTTTTTGGCTTCCAGTTTTCTCCTCTTTTAGCTAGAATCCAATGGCTTGTGAGCTCTCCATGGCACTTAAATGAAGCAGCACTAATGATTGTTTTACAGAGTTCTTTCTGTTAAAATTTACTGCCACAACAAAAAGTTATATGCATATGAACATACAACTTCATCAGTAGGATGAGGCATTCCTGGTTTTCAAGTATGCCTGGTGTCACAGCCATTATCTACGTAGGCAACCATTCCATGCCTGTAGCTTGATTTCTATTTGTCCGACCTTTTAGTAACTATCTCCAAAGAGTCATTTACAGTCATCTGTAAAAGGAGCTCACTCTACATTTCCACTACCATCTCATGGAAGAAATTATTCCCTATGTTATACTTGAATCTAGTGTCCTCCATTTATCAGTCATGTCTCCAATCTACCCTATCCTTTTCTGGTAAGTCCAGTTCCAAACTATGCCTGTCACAGTTCTCTGTACCCAGAGCATCATAATTTCATCCATTTTTGCCTTCAGAACATAGATGTGTAGGACTATTATTCTCTCCTCAGGTGTCAGGTCAATCTAATGTCTAATTATCTTAAGTATTTTTGAACCCTTTAGATCAACTTAATATTCCTCATCTCTGAGGTGTAGCACTGTGCAACCTTTTATGTGAGGCCATATCAGTGTCTGCAGTGACTTGTGGTGCCCTGGTGTCTTTGTCATAAGCTGTATATGATTACATTCTGTATAGCATTGCTATTCTCACTTACACTGAGTAGTTTAATTTATTATTGGCGTGATTAACAGCCTAAGTTCTTCTGCTTCTTCTTTTCTTCTTCCTCCTTTCACAGTATTACCATCTTACTCCATTTCCAAGTGTCAGCCTGATTTGGTTCTTTTTGTAAGGGTGCATTATTTTATAATGGGTAGTATTACACTCTGGTCATTCTTCAGTAACACTGTTATCCATCCACAGTCCTCCTAAAGGTCAACCTACCTCAATTTCTATAATTGTATCCACATCCATATCATTGTCAGACAAACTCACACCTCACACTACAACACAAATTACTGGTTATATTAGATGTAAATGTTCTGAACAGATTTGAACCCACTGCGTTCCTTGCAGTGCTGCTCATCTGAGATACACTGCAGACACATTACCATCTAAGTTGTCTTGTTCTGTTCCCTACACCTCTGTCCAATAACAGATTATGATGAGGGTGATTTGGGTGACTGCTTGGGGCCCATAGCTCTAGAGAGACCCATGGCTGGCTTGAAGATTACATCAGTTAATCAGTAAGTTATCAACAACATGCACAAATAGTACAGTGTTTGGGAGGAAATATTTTTTTTACATACATCAGTATTGCTGGTGGCTTTTAAGATGTGAAAAACACAGACAACTGTGCATGCCTATTCATTCCTCCCAGGACCTCAGCTTTCTGCCTCTGATTGTACATTGTGGACATCAGGTTAAAAGTCAAAACTGGTCTGTGACTGTATTTTAGGTAATGACAGGCAGGCTTGCGCTGCTTTATATTTGTAAAATCTAAGTTGATTTGAGGTACTGTGGTGGCCTCTTGTATAGCAGCAGCCTCTCCAACTCACAGTATATGCTATTTTGATGTTGCTCTTTTGGACTGTAGCTCCCTAGTTAGTCTGCTTGGTCTGGATGAGTGTCATGGTATCATGTTGCATCTGCTTGATGTAAGCTATGTTGTTAAACAAAGCTGACTAAAGAAGTATTGGCCTTCAGTGGTGATAGGTGAGTGCAGAATGTGGAAGACTGAATGGCAGTGACCAGACCTGACTGCAGGGTTGGATTTGGAAGGACCAGATCTGAATTGTTGGTCAGAGAGTCCAGTTTTGATTGGGAAGTTGATGATAGTGTTGGCAAAGGAATGGTGACTGTGATGGTGTGCTGATTTGGATTGTTGGAGGATCGTTGAGCTGGATGTGGCCATCCAGGCCTTTGGTACTGGTGGTTGTTTGTTTACAGTAGCAATTTTTTGTCTGCCAGGTTTTGTTTTGCATCAGTAGTGGTCTGTGGTGTTGGAGGGGATGATCTGGATTTACGATATGGTAGTATTGGAGAGTGAAATGGCACTGATGTGGATGGACAGAATATGCTGGTGTTGGAGAGGGAGATGGCGGTGAAGTGGATGGACAGAATATGCTGGTGCTGGAGAGGGAGATGGCACTGATGTGGATGGACAGAATATGCTGGTGCTGGAGAGGGAGATGGTGGTGATGTGGATGGACAGAATATGCTGGTGTTGGAGAGAGAGATGGCGGTGATGTGGATGGACAGAATATGCTGGTGCTGGAGAGGGAGATGGCACTGATGTAGATGGACAGAATATGCTGGTGCTGGAGAGGGAGATGGCGGTGATGAGGATAGACTAGATTGAGGAGATTGTGGTTGTTGGAGCTTTGTGCTTTCTGTGTTTCTCTGTGCCTTCTTTGCATCTGTTGTCACTGATGTGTGTATGTGCTTTTGTTTCTGTGCTGCTGTGTTTTTTTTTTCTGTTTGTACATGAGCTTGGAAGAATGAAATTTCATTCAGCTGTCCATTTGGTGCATGGTCTAAATGACAATAAAGTTATTTTTGACTTTTTGGAATTTGTCTTTCCACAAATGGATATAGTACAACTTGTGTATTTGCCACACCAAATCCTGATCTTGTAGTGAATAAAGTGGTAAAGTGCAAATAAGGGATTATTTTCTGACCATCTGCTTATGTTTTTTTTTTTTTTTATATTGAATTAGCACCATGGCTTTGCATGTCCCAGTAGTTCATTTTCAGTTTCAAAAGTTTGCACTGCTAGGGAAACAAAGTCTCATCTATCCTGGATTTTGCAGAAGGTCCGTGTCTTTTCTTATATTTTTTTCTCTGTTTTTTTTTTTTTTTTTTTTATAAAATTGTGTTTTTCTGGCAAGTTGTTGAGGGTAAGTAACTAATGGTAGATGAGTTTCATGTCTCATGTCCCCTGGAAGATGTGCATTAATACAACTATACTTCTAGCTACTTTTTAAGTATATAATAGCAATGTTTAAAATCTGCACCTTATTCAGGGCTTTTATCCCCTCATTATTTTTTGGCCCTGTCTCAGATTGCAGTGCTATGAGTTTTAAAGGTATCTGTTACCACAGAGAGATTAGTTATATACAGCAAAGAGCCTATAATAGCCAATTACTGTTTTTTTTTAATTAACAGTCTAGTTTTGTTTGTAGGATTAGTGTATTTATGTGAACTAGGTCAGAATGGTTGTCGCTGGCAGATGATGTGGAGGGTAATGGCTGTGAGCTGTAGTTCCAGAGGTACAGGGATTGATTCTCTCAGCTCTCATTTGCCTACTGTATGAACTTGAGTAAGTCATTTCACCAGACATTACTCCTGAATTGCTCTTGAAAATGGACTGTGTCCAGTGGGGCTACCTGTTTAACAAAAGAGTATTATAATTGATAAAACAAAACTGAAATTAACTCTTGACTGTCCCTGAGTTTTCTGCATTTTCTAGGTTGGATACTCATAAAATGGGTGGTTCACTGGCAAATCATTGAATATTACAGACTTTAAATAATGACATACATTTGAGCTTCACACTTTGTATCCTTCAGAAAAAGCATGCTAATGCAAAACATATTAGTCCAGCCACTTTCAAAGTATATAAAGGCAATGTTTAAAATATGTCCTCAGTTTTGTTTTTCTGTCCTTGCTTCTAGTGTTATAAGTGTGATAAGTAGTATATATATTATTATAATCAGATGAAGTCTGAACAGAAAATAGCTATAACCACTGTTTGTGTGTGTGTGTGTGTGTGGGGGGGCTGTCTGTGGATGAAAGTAATTTACTCTATTGTCTGGTGCTCAGGTTAAACAGTCTGGCTTTGCAGGACTGATGCGGATTTGTGTGAAATAAGTAGAAATGCATAGACTACTGTGCATTTATGTGACACCCCCCCATAAAATACATTAGTGTGTCCATAATTATTTTTTACCACAATCAGACATCTGAGGTATACACAGTCAACTATAGGGCTATAATTGTTGGGTATGGGGTTCATCTATGGTAAGAATGGCTGACCCTGATGTCATGATCAAGTTAAGCAGTCATTACTCTGGCTTTGTAGAACTGGTGGACATTTGTGTAAAGCAAATCAGAATGCTTTATGGTGGCCCAAACATTAACTTAATCCACTGCTGCCTTCACCAGCTGTCACCATACTGCATACGTTTTGCTATGTTACTGATGATAAATCTAACATTACCAAGTTGATTGCTTTTACTCTGGACTGATGATCCATTGGAAGACCCATACCCAGGATTCAATAAAGTCTGTGAATGAAAGCTCTGTATAGAGTGTACACAGAATGTATCTGTGTTCATGGCCACAATCTTCCCTCAGCAGCGTGCCATGCATATTAATGTTGTGGCATGCTTAAGGGAGGTCAGAACAACACAGACATTGAATCCGTGTAACATCGATGGCACACCCATATACCTGTCAGCCCATTAACCTGACTGAAAGGGGTGCAAGACAATTTATTTCACTAATTTGGATTTATTTTATTTATTTTTTTTACTTCATATGCTTGTTTGCATGGTGCAGCATGTTATGTAGCTATGCTTAGCTCTGTGCACCCATACATTAGACATGTGCCAGACATCTAAAAATAGAAACCAGATGCATTCACTTTTTATTTATTTATTTTTTATTTTTATGTGCTTGCTTGTATTTTGGAGCATGTTATTTAGCTATGCTTAGCTCTGCACACCCATGCATTAGACATACATCAGACATCTAAATATAGAAAATGGATGCTTTCAATTGTCTTAGCTGTGCAGTGCTTAGCATCACCCAAACCAGTGAAGCGAAGCTGTGCTACACTTACAAGTGATACATTCACAGTATATCTGAAGATACATAAGCTTCCTTGACTAATCTAGTGGTGGTATAGGTTGAGTGATGATCTACAGTCTAGTAGGTCCTGGGTTTGAGTCTTGGACAGTGATACTTTTTACATATACTGCTGCGAAACTGTGTCGGGTCACTGAAATATTGGTTCACTTTAAATTAAATTATGGTACAATTCAGAAAAGGTGTGTGATGCTAAGCATCATATAAACATGTGCAACAGTCTTTCCTTTCCTTATTTGTGAGCTGCTAACCTTTGCTTAAAAATGGGTTTGCAAGTTTGCACAATGCTAAGTGACACGTACATTTTTGAAAGTTTCAGTATGATGCACAATGGCTGGGATGCATCCTATTTAAAGGCGATATGCAAGAATTGCACAGTATTCCTTGGAGCCTGATTTTGAGTGAGGATATGGCTGTCATGGGGGAAGGAGTGCACTTTCAGTCACAGTGTTGAGGTGTTCAAGAATCTAGGGTTTTTAGTGGACTTCTAGTACAGCACCATGGACCCTGGCTGCTGCAGGACAACTATCTTGGCTCAGAAACCAAGTCTGAGGTCTGGGATAGTTTGACCAGGGACTTGACAAGTGCAACTGGTATCTCCCCCATTGATAAGCAGTGTTGCCACCATTATGATGACCTCTATGAATGGAAGAGGGGTACTTTGGATCTCTGGATCCAAGAGGCACGGACGTAAAACACCCCACTGATAAGTAAGTATGTTTTCTAGTAATTTATAAATATACAAGCTGAATCTGTGCAAAACTGGTATACATAATGGTTTCCCCTCTCTTACCACAGCTGGAGAAGAGAGGGCTTGCAATGTGTGGTCCCACGCAAGGCATTTGGCCAGGATGAGGCAAGGACGTGTTATGTAAGAAAATCAATAAAGTAATAAATGAATCCATAACTTAATAATAAAATAAAACAAATACAGATATTGCAGTCTTAACAGTCAGGTATAAAATACCAGGGGCATCACAGACTTTCGTTAATATGTCAGTGCATATCTGAACTGCTAAAGCAAGTTAAAGCAAGTAAGCATGCAGTACTGTATAGCATAGCTTCCAACCATTAGTTAATGTTGTGGAGTACCCAGATTAAGAGTCAATGTTGTGGTCTGCTCATTGTCTGAAATATGCTGTAAATTTCAGTCAATAACTGAGTAGGGTAAACATGTATGTTAACAGAAGTCCAAGACAGCTAACTGTGTGTTTAAATGAAGGATCTGAAACAACATTAATCAATAAAGTATAAAAGAAGACAGTGCTCTGATAATTATTAACTCAAATAAAATATTCCCCCGGATTCAACAAGCAGCCATACAGGAATAAGTTATTCCTGCATGGGACAGTTCCTGTTCTGCATGGCAGTGCACCATGCATATATATGAAGGCACGTTGTCGTGCTGTAAAACAGACACGGTTCCATGTACAAGCGCAGGGGGTGTGTCTGAGAGCAGTGCTCTCACAATACATATGCCCACTGCTGTTCAGCAATTTAAAATGAGTGAGAATGCTTGTAACACCCCCAACCCATCAGGGTAAGAAATCTGAACAAAGCCATAAGGGACAATCATCACAACATAGCCAAAAGTTGATAGAATAACACATTTAGCATAAGCACATAGTGCACACCTCCCAATCCATCAGAGTAAGGAATGTGGACAAAGTCAAAAGGGACAATCGTCCCTACAAAGCAGAAAGTTGATAGAACAACAGGTTCAGCATTAGCATGGATATTCTGAAGGGTACAAATAAAAAAATATATATGTCTTGCTATAACTAGCTATAATGCTATAGCTATGTCAAGAATCTCAATGACAACACTCAGATCTGCTTTGAGTTACAGCAGAATGACACTAAATATACAGAACCAACTGATATTGCCAACATTCTGGCAGATAGATTCAGTGCTAACTTTACTCCCCCTCACCCCCTAAAGGGCCCATCTCTATACCAGAAGAATGCAAAGTTCCTGTAATTTCGGCTGCACAGGTAAAAACCACACTCTCCAAAGCCAAGAACACAGCATCCATGGGACCTGACAACATCCCAGGCTGTGTTCTACATAAACTACAGAATGAACTGGCACCCCACCTAAGTGCCATGTTTAATCATAGCCTCACCTCAGGCTTTGTGCCCACTGAATGGTGCACAGCGACAGTTATCCTACTCCACAAAGGGGGAGCCACCGCAGACCCCTGGAACTACTGCCCCATTAGCCTAAAGAGCCTGGTCTGTAAGGTCATGGAACGTATCATCACTGAACTTATAAACAAAGACATTGGTAATCTCCAAACTCTGGACCCCACCCAGTTCATGTTTGTAAAAGGCAGATCATGTCTCCTAAACCTGATTGACTTCTTTGAAGCAGTCACCAAAGCCGTAGATGAGGGTAAGGTGGTTCAAACAGCCTATCTAGATCTTGCCAAGGCTTTTGACACCATCCCCTACTCTGGAATTATAGATAAACTCACTAAACTAGGTATAAATCCCTATGTCACAAGATGGGATGCCAACTAGCTCACTGACGGAACTCACACTGTGAAAGTAGTAGATTCCAAATTTGACTTCAGACCAGTGACAAGTGGAGTACCACATGGTTCAGTCCAGGTTCCTCTCCTGTTTGATATATACTTTTCTGAAGTACAGGCTAACACAGAAGGTCTTTGGCTAATGAAGTTCACAGATGACTGCAAACTAGGAGCCATAACTGAAACTCCTAACAATGTGGATATCCTACAAAAAGGCCTCACTGAGACAGATGCCTGGTGTCAAAGCCATGGCCTCAAGCTCAATGCCAAAAAGTGCATTGACATCCCCTTTGATAAAAACTCTGTACCCAAGAGCTACCACACAGGTGTTAGTCTACTTAACACCGAAAGTGTGATAAGAGACCTTGGGACACAGGTGGACAGTATTCTCTACTTTGATAATCACATCACCACAGTAGTCAGGAAATCCTTCTATGTGGCATATCTAATCACAAAAAATTTCTCATTCAGGAAAAAAAAGGTCATTGATCCCCTCTACTCGTCACTCATTAGACCCATTATAGAGTACAACACCCCTTTTGGTATGTACCTCACAAGACAGCTACAACAACTGGAAAGGCCACAGAAATACCTCACAAAGTAGATTACTGGCCTCAAACAGATGCCCTGCACAGACCGTCTCAAAAAACTCCAGCTTTACTCCATCACATATCACTTACTCAGAGGTGATCTCTGCCTAACATACAAAGCTATGTCAAACCCAGAGCTGTTGAATATGTTCCACTTTAAGAAATCCCAATCCCTCCAAGCTACACGCTCTAGGGACCTAAACCTTGTCACCACAATAAACAGACCATACTGGAGGGATAGATTCCTGCCCCAGAGACTTCCCATACTCTGGAACAAACTACCTATCTATATCAAACAAAGCTCCTCATTAGCACTCTTCAAGAAAAAATCTTGATGATTGGATGGGAAATAGGAAATTCACCCCGGGGATCACGTCTGTGGATTTGTGCGACAGGGGCACAGGAAAATAATTTTCTTGGGTGGTGAAAACCAGGGTACCTTTTTGGCTAGGCTTGTATAGGCCCTAGGGCTGATAGCCTAGTTCCTATCTATGAACCTATGAAAAACAACAAATAAATATTTTTTTTTTATATATGCAATAAAGTTTAAGTGTAACATCGTGGGTTTGCCCGTTACTTAGCTATGCTTAGCTCAGCTGAAATGGCACGATATGTTAAAAAGCAATAGACATCCAGCAAAAGCATAAGTGCAATAGTGTAGCAGTTACAGCGCACACCTTGCATGTAGTCATTCATGGTTTGAGCCTCAGTAAAGCCATTTTCCATTTGTATGTGTAAACATTAAAATTTTAATTATTTGTATATTTATGCAAGAAGTAATTGATTTTTCTCAACCAGAGTAGTGTATTAGGCCCAGACGTGAGGTGTCAGTGTAATAAAGTAGTGAAACCCCCATATAGACACAAGTGCCCCATACAGTATAGTCACACAAGAATAAATTAATCACAGCACATTGGGGGATGTCAGGGAAGGTAAATAAATCTATATTATGTAATGAATGATGAATCAATCCCATACAGGTGGTAGACCAATATAATAAATCATAAGCAATGCTAAGCATTGCACAGCTATGTTGACCGGGTAAAAGCATTGTGTACATATGAATACTAAGCAATGAATAGCCAAGCTAAGTGGATTTGCCCAGTGATAAGCAGTGCTGAAACCACCCCTTTAAGCACTGCCAACCTTAGCTAAGCAGGTTTGCCCATAGCTTAGCTGAGCACAGCAGTTTAAAAGAAATCCATCATGGAAAAGTGTGGGAAATTGGCCCTATTTAAACCATGTAGGTGTGAATACAGCCCATAACCAGTTGGAGCTCATCACTGCAGGCATCAGATCTGGAGTAGGAGAAGGTGTTTGCTTTTGTGCACAATGCTGAGGCATTCTGGAGTCCATGGTCATGGCTGGACGTCTTGTTTAAAACCATGATTTGAGACTGCTGCAGGCCCAATACCAGGGCTCAGAATATAAAGTGGAGGTCTGGGACCGTCTCGCTCGTGAACTCACCAGTGCTACTGGGATCCTTCTGACTGGTGAGCAGGTTCGGCGTCACTATGCTGACCTTAAGCGGAGAAAGAGGGACCTCCCTGACCAGTGGGAACAAGATGCTTGGGAAGGGAATGCCCCAGTAGTGTGTAAGTATCAGTATTAATTGCTGTTTAAGATAGTCCAGGCTATGTGTGTGATGGATAGATGGTCATAAATGTTTCTCTGTCTCCTGTACAGCTGGAACTGAGAGGGCTTCGAACACGGAGGTACATGGAAGCAGGTTGCAAAGGCTGCTTTGCGAGGCTGGTGAGTACTGATCTAGCTGGCAGTTTAATCAAAGGTAGTAGAATATCACCTGTCAGTGCTGTAATCTGTGTATTGTTTGAAATGAATAAAACTAACAATGCTAGTGATATACATAAAACAGTGATAACCTGTCAATAAAACTATACAACTCTGGAGTGTTGTGTTTTATTTGCTATGTGTTAGTAGGAATTGAAACTGTGTATAGCTTTTGCACAGCAAATATGGCTCTGATAGCATTAAGTATCTGAGGTTCATGTGGCAAACAGTCAATCCTTGTACATCCTATTAAGCATAACAAAGTTCCCCTGCACTATGATCTGATAGATGAATATTAAAAATGCTTGCTAACCCTAGTTTCCTGTAATGTAATATCTGAAAGTGTGAGTACACAGTAGAACAACTATCTCCCATGCAGGAATGACAGAAGTACAAGGTCAGATTGGCCAAATCACAGACTAATAGGTAGAAAACACTCACACAAGAAATAGCAGTTCCTTGATGGCTTGTTTTGATAAACATCAGCATTGTGACTACTTTTTGAACAAACTGGCAGGATTTGAATCCTGGGAGTGGTACTAAGATGTCTGTATATTTTCACACAAGAATATGTGAGTATTGTTACAAACAGTCAGGTAGTGTAAACACACATTTTCCCATAGCTTCGGCAGGTAAGGCAGGCTGGATATTAACCATAGGATGTATCTCTTATACACTGTGTAGAACGCACACACTGGCCAGCCCCAAGGCTGCAGATGATAGCAAGAGAAGTACATAGACCGCTTAGTTTTTCCAAAAAAATGTCCCTCAAGTGTCACGCCATCATGGCTATTGGTCAGTGTCTCCAGCACCCATGGTGCTGTACAAAAATGAAGGTGGACTATGACATTAGCACACATGCAGTATGATTGCACATATCAAAGCTGAACCCTGTTAATGTGTAGAAACAGTCAGGTAGTGTTTACCCAAATTTTTCCACAGGTCCAGCAGGTATGTATAGCTGTATATTAGGTGTACGAAGTTTGAACTGATAACTGTGTACAACACCCACTGGCCAACCCCAAGCCCATAGGTAGTTGTAACTTTAGGTCATATCTGGAGAGTACTAAGTAGACCATAATGTACAGAACAGTTGTGAGCAATGTAATAACAAATAGTTGTTCCTTTCTCTGTCTCACCCTCACCCTCTCTGCAACAATGATACAACCAAAAAAAAATAAATGGTATGTTTTTAAAAAACCTACTGTTGGTACATGATCCCCATTGTTATAACAATATTTCAATGTCTGTTTATTGCTGTTCCCTGTTGAAATGAAATCATTGGTGGCCTGTTGCTGTAATATCCACTGTTGCTCCATTTCTGCATGTGTGCTGTTTGCTATGCAACTGACTGAAAATTGTGTTATGGTGTCTATTGGAACACCCATGCATGCTGTTATAACTAATCCTGGCATTTTATTGTTCATAACTAACCAACATATGTTGTAAACTGTCAACACCCTAGCTCATCTGGGAAGGGCGATCCCAGTGGATCCACTTGTCCCGCCTCATCTGGCCATGGCACCAGGCCCCACTGCATCTGGGACCCACCCCGAATCTTCCTCATATGCTGGTCGTGCACCACCCAAGGGTGGAACTGCTTCAGGAGATGGGGCTCACCCTCCCCCTCAGATCGAATGGACAGGAGCCCGTCACCTGATGTCAGGTCTGGGGTCTGGTGCGTAGGGAGATGCAAAAGGATTTTGCAGCTCAGCTAAGCCAACTTGAGGGCCGCGTGCCACATCTTGAGGGTCAACCTGCCCCTCCTGCTCTGCCACCTTTGGGGCCATGAAGGTGCAGTGGTGACTGCACATGAGTGGGGACCTCAGTCTCACTGTATCTATTTGTGGGCTCATGTGCCTGCGATTCCCAACCATCCTCCCTGTCAAGGTGTTCACCCCCACATGTGTCATACACCACCCCTGTCTGGTGTCTTGTCTGTCTTGTCTGTTTTCCTACCCAACCTCCCTCCCCACATATACCTACTATCCTTCCCCAACAACCCACTCTCACCTTAAAAAAAAGGCAATCTGTTCCCACAAAAAATGATGCCACATACATAGCTGTCCATTTAGAAGACATGTCCACTGGACACATGCAATCTTATCCAATTGCCTAGACAACACATTACTGTTGTCCTCACCCATCTATCATGGGTATGAGTATCCAAAGTCACCTCCAAATTCAATACATATGCACAGGTGCTGCTGTAGGAGAAATGGAAAGCTATGGACCTTTCCAACTCCCATCCTGCACATTCCTATCCATCTTACATCTTGTTTTTCCATATGTGTGCCCCTTTTTTTGCCACTTTCCTATCACCCCTTTTTCTTTTCTTTCAAAGAAATAAGCGCAGGGGTTAGTGGGAGTAAGCGCCACTAAGCGAAGCTAAAATGGAGTAACCCTATTTTAGCAATGCTTAGCATCACACAAACTAGCTTAAAGCTGCTTTAAAGTGCCTTAATCATCCTCTCACCATCAGCCGTTGTTGTGGCCAGCAACAAAACTAACCAGTCCTGCCAAGTCTTAACCCAGGACGCTTTACACAACAGTCAGCAACCATACCACTGCACCATCTGAGTGCTACAAGCTGCTCTTGCTTTGCCTAACTTATCATGCAGTCTGGTCATTTAACATTAATGAAAAAGCTAGCAGCCCCAGGTCTTGAACCCAGGACTCTATACACTGCAGTCAGAGACCATACCACTACACCACCTGAGCTATAACATATGCTTGTTTAGTGAAACATAACATTCAGTAGAGCGCCTATACATTTAACCATGCATTACCATCACTGAGCAGTGTCAAACTAGTTGACATATGCTCAGACACAGAATAGGTAAACAGTAGTTATCATACCTAAGTGGATTTGCACATTGGTAAGCGCCGCTAAGACAAGCCCACACAGTTTAAATGCCTGTACGTTTAGCCATGTGTTAACTCTGCTGTGCTTCATGCAAACCACCCCACAAACCCACTTAAAGCCACTTTGAAGGGCCTTAATCACCCTCTGTCCATGAGCCCTTATTCTGCCCAGCAACAAAATAAACAGCCTTTGCTGGCTTTGAACCCAGCCGCATGTACACCATAGTCACAGCACATAACCATTAAGCCATATAAGCTGCGAGAGTTCAGCATTATTTCATGAACATATCTTTCAGGACAATCACTGTACTACTTCCACAATATACATTCCTTATAGTACAGTGATTGTCCTGAAAGATATGTTCAGCATTATTTCATGAACATATCTTTCAGGACAATCACTGTACTATAAGGAATGTATATTGTGGAAGTAGTAAACATTCAAATAAGATATATACACACACACATATATATATAAATATAAATATAAATATATATATATATATATATATATATATATATATATATATATATATACACACACACACACATATGCATATATTTATATGTGTGTAAACATATATCTGTGAATGTTTGCTCTATATATGTCTATATATATATATATATATATATATATATATATATATATATATATACAACATACTTGCAGATAAATACTGGTAAACCTAGCAAACACCACAGTACAATGGCTGTGTGGATATATATATCCCCTATGAGAGTCACACAATACCCCCTACATATCCTGTGGCACGTCGTACTGTAGAAAGAATGCTGGGGTAGTATGGGACATTCATCTGCTGACCCCACACATACACAGTCCAAATAACAAGTACACACTCTGCTGCTACATAATCATGATAGGCCTTACACAGTTGCCGGACATACAGCAATCTCTTAGGCAAGTAATTGAAATGACTAAAGAGAGCAAAGCGAAACCCAAACAGCCAGTAATCCTACAGTTGCCACCTTATCAAATGGCCAGAGTGTGATATGTTTGCATTAAAAAGCACACATAACACCACTGTTTTCCCCAAAAAGGTTTATTTCTGTACTATTTCAGTTGTTTATGCCATGTGTGTAAAATAAAACATAATTGAATTATGCAAATATTTAAGGAAACATATGATACATTCTTGCTCCTACCATCTCAGAACATTTTCCAGTTGTCAAAATTGTCATAAGCAGTACCATATCTTTCAGCCTGTTATAGGCAAAAATATGGACAAAGCATAACATGATGGTGGACAAATAGGGACTAATTATAAATATTCTCTTACAATCTCAGAAAGCTGATAGAATACTAGAGGTTTTGCAGTAGCATTACTTTTCTGAAGGATGTGGAGTGTTACAGTCAAATGTTTGTCATCATTGAATGAGTCTAATCCTCAGCTTATTTTTACAGAAATGAACCTTATTAAGGAGGAACACACAAAAGTTATAATGCCAACATCTGGACATTATTGAAAATGTGTTCATTTGAGGGTTATGTGTAGGCCACAACTGGCCAAACAATGACCATGCCTTGCACAGAGGGGCAGGTGGTAACCAAAATAAGCCACACAAAGTATCAGACACTGATGTCATGACAAAAGCCTTCAAGTAGTACAACAGTACAAAACACACTTGCCTTGAATACAAAAATCAATCAACACTCAATTACATGATTAAGCCAACAGTCTCCAATTACACTCCTCAGTTAGCCACCAAGCGGGAAAAGTATGAAATGTTACAATGTAAATTGATCCTTTACATAACAATGCTTCACTTCAAATTGGTCTATCAAACTGACAAACAGATTGTTTGCCAAACAGTAACCTCTAACCCACCACTGTCCCCATCACCATAGTATCAAAAAGTACAGCTGCATACCTTTTATGTTTTTATTAGTAATATCTCTCACATGTACTAACAGTCTAAGAGTCAGACATGTACCCCCCTAAAATGTGTTACATGAGTATATAACAGTGTTTACTATACACTGACCTATTGACTGTACACAGTCACACATGTTGTCTAGCTTATGGCCCATATTTATGGACCCTACCCCACAACATGAGTGGGAGTCCACATCACTGGGATGAGAGCAGGAATGTCAGGACTAAATAATGATAGCCCATACCTGTCAACCTCTTACTGCATGACATCTGGACAAAGCCTGGTATATAAGTGGAGGATCTATGGTCAAACGCAGGGCCATATTCACTATATTGCACTCATGCACTGTAAAAGTTGCTGGTGTTACAGGATTGTTTGCAACATATCCTTCCTGAGGGAGATGAAGTCACAAACACTAATGCATGTTTCCAGTTGCTGATAGCAGTCAACAGAGTATGGCAATAATTTGCCAAGGACAACACCTGTTTGGGAAACACACTAAACATAGTGGCCCAAACCCTGGCCATTATGTGGATAGCCCTACAGTTGAGAGCTATGCAGACACATAACGTTGTCAGACTGCAAGCTATGCAGAACTAGCATGTACACACAAACCCTGTTAAACTAGAAGTATTCAAAGCATATAACAGTGATACTCACACTCTGTCACTACGTCTGGAACCTTACATAAACCTGTAGTTGGCCTATGTCCACATGTTGTGTTGTAAGAGATAATCTCACCTGCTGTCTGTAACACTGCTGCACACACACAGAAAGGCTGTGTTCCTTTTAGGCAAGGTCATTTATAGTAGTGGGTTGCCAGACATTGGCTATTGGAAGATCTACTCAGCTGCTCTGCATGCAATTAGCAAGTGGGGAACACCGATTGATGCATAGGCCATCACCTGGTCATGACCATCACTTACAAAAGCCATACTGTCACTTAATCAAACCCACTCAATCCCTGTACTACAGAGAGAGAGAGAGAGAGAGAGAGAGAGAGAGAAAACGATACAGAGTGAGGCAACAACCAAATCGAAACACTTAGGTTTGAATATACAACAACCCCCCCCCCCCCCACAAAAAAGGTATGTGAAACATTTAAGCATGTAATTTAATGCATTACTTGGTCTGTAATAATGGGATAGCTGAGTTTGAAAAATGTATTTGTGCTAGCAAAACTTGCTGTACCAATGTCCTGCTGTAAAACTGCTATGGCCATAGCGTCTGGCTCTGTCTGCAGTGGGAGACATCACAGCTATACCTGTCAAATGTACAAATCTTCACAGAATGTCCAGATACTGAAATCACACTGTTTATGTCTGTTCCTCTTGACATCTCTACCTGTCTGACAAATAGCTGAGGACTGAAGTCATGAAGTAATGACAAACAATTTAGTGTAAGACTACACATCCTTCAGAGCAGTCACAGTAATGCAAAATTTATTATGTTAAAAACTTCATAACTCTGTAACAGGAATATGTAGATTTGTCCCTATTTACCCCCATCATGTTAGGCTTTGTCCACATGTGATGCTCTAAGACTTTGAGAGGTGGTATCACAGCTCAGGAGCCTGACTCAACCTGGGAAAGGACAGCTTACATTTGCCAACAACTGGAGTGTCTGTTAAACAGTTGTAACTGTGCCACTGCTAGGCCAGTTAATGGGATGTTATCCATATCCATATGTTACTTGTGAATATGAGTATGATATATGTTTGTCTTGGAAAGCTAAGAGACATATTGGGCATGTGGATAGTACAGTACTGTTGCAGACATGTGTGCCGAATTGCATATGATATCTTGAATTAATAACATTCAACTGTACAGTGTTCTGCTGGACAATAAGTACATGTGTGACTGATATCTGTAGACACACACACATATACTTGACCTGTCGGTCAAACCATGGCACATCTTCCAGTAATGACAAAGTAACATAATAGTGTAGTTATGACTGTTGGACATCTTCCAGGTTAGAACAGTGGTGTCAAAGGCTAATGTGCAATCAACTTAAATATGTATGTTGCAACTAGAATAATATGGTACCAATATTGATGTTACTTTTGTCAACCATTGATGTGGGTCTTTGTCCTGAAGTCCTGTGGGTATAACCGGCTGAGAATTATGATTGATTAGCAAGACTGTGAATACAGTGTGCCATACTACCACAGAACACAAATGTATACCAGTTATCTCCTGGGCACATATATGTATGTGTATGTTCAGCTGGAATGCATAAAACTGATACCATGGGTTACAAGCAGTCGGAAAAATAGGGTGTGCATGTTGTACATGTGTGTGATATCAGTGTCAGTGCATACAACAGAAATAAATGCATACAGCTACTGCTTGTTGCATTGCCCTGACACTGACATGGATACTGCAGTCAGCATGATTATCCTGTAGTAATCAGTGAAGTGTTCATCTGTGTTATGACCCATTGCCCATGCCTAACACGAACAGCTATAGCAACACCTATATACAGTAGACATCAAAAGCATACACACCCCTGTTGGAATTCCAGGTTTGTGTGCTGTATGACAATTAGACCGCAGATAATCTTTCAAAAATGTTCCACACCCCAAATGTGACTCATAACCTGTACAATTCTATTGAGTGTGCAAACCAAGACAAATGGATGCTGTAATTATCCCAACAGGTGTTCACACAACGTATCACTTTAAGGGTGTGTGCACTCATTCAACTGGCTTATTGTATTGACTGCTATTTCACATATGTTTTCACAGACCCGATTGTTATGTTTTACATCAAATTGTAAAGGATAGAGGTCACATTACATTTGTGAATTTATTTGAAATGAGTTTTTGTGGTGTCATGTTCCAATTGCACAAATACCAGGCATTGTAACAGGGGTGTGTACACTTCATATCCACTGTAGTTATATGCAATCAACAGTACCTGACCTGTAAAAGTAGCCTCCACCAAGGAGAGAGTAATCCCCCTTGGTGGACAGCTGGGAAACACAAAGCACATAATATGATGCTATATTGGCTGTACAGGGACACATAGGTGCAGCCAACAACTTGGTGGCAAGTCCACCTCTATCTTAGCAAGCCTGTATGTTCACAGCTGACATTGTGTAAGTCTGATTGTGACTATACATCAGACATATCCACACCACCAAAGACAATTGCAACAGAGTGTCTCCACATATGTAGTCAGTCTCAGAGTCAACAACACAATTCAACCTGTACTGGGGGTAAAGCACACCTCATACACACATGCCATGGATATAGGCAACATGCATCACACAGGTTAGGTGGGAACAGTACCACCCATGTCCACAAAAATTCTATAAGGGGATATGCACATCAAATACACTACCCCCCTCATCAATGGTGAACATGTACATAATGCCTACTGAAGGCAACAACAGCAAGTCTCCCTGGGCCATGAGAACATCACTGTCTGCTCTTACCTGAACTAAGGCATGTGCTCACAGCTCCATCACACACACTACAGTCAAACAGATTTCCCACCATCCGCACACCATCCACATGGATGATGGCCACTGTCATCCCTATACACACAAATTAATGGAGAATAGAGGATTATGCAGTTAACTGTGCTACATTGGGTGGAATAAGATAGGTCAGGCTAGGAGTGTAATGGCAGCTGATTATAGGGTTAGGTTGTAGTTTGGAATATTGTCAAGTGATATTCTGTGTTGATGTGCAAATAGACAACAATATGAGGTTGTGTAACCTTTTCTCCTGTTTATGTCTTCCAGCTACCATGTCACGAGGAAGGCTGCCAGCCTTTACTTCATTGGAGAATGATGTAATCATTCAGTATTTCATACAGCACTATGATGTCCTGTTCGGATGTGGCACAGAAGCCCTACATGACCGAACAGCCCTGTGGGAAGAACTGGTCCACAGAGTGAATGATGCTGGACAACAGAACATTATGAGAACATTATGACCAGGTCCATCATCATGCCAGTGACATTTTGCATCATGCACGGAACTGAGCAGCTGCTGCAGCAAGGGAGCAATTAGCCACAAGTGGGGGGTGCAGTCATACAGCCTCCACTGACATGTATGGAACAGCTTCTTGCCAGCCTTGGTGCACCCACCCAGCACACCCACCATGAAGCAGAACCCAGCATTGTTGAGGTGGGAGGCACCCAACCAATGTCTGAGGAGCGTGCAGGTAAGGCCACTGTGCACATAACTAGAAGAGTGTTGATTCTAAATTTCTATCTGCAGAGAATCTGCATGCATATATCAGAGAAAATAGTCTGTAGCTGAGGTTTAATAATGCACAGATGTGCACATCTATGGTGTTGGGCTGCATATTCTGTAGTATTGCTGTTTGTTCTGTTAATGTTCTGAAATGCTCCTTCCACCATGTAGCAATGCCACATGACTGGCTACTAAAATTACCTCTCTCCCACAACTATGTAGGTCCCTCAGGTATAAAACTGGGGCAGCAGCCCCTTGCTGGTGAGTATGGGGTTATTTTGTTCATGTTTGCCAATACAACGGCCATGTTAAGGCCATGCTATATGTCCTCTACACATTCATCACACCTACCTATAATGCATGATGTACATGTTCAGTTTTGTTGGTGTTAACTGCACAGCATCACAGTGGTCACCATGGTGAAGGGTAGGTAGGAATTGTATACCACACAACCTGTCAGTGCAAGATGTGTGGACAGAGACAAGCCAAATGATGGGACAAATGGCCAATGGCCAATGGACAAATAGGGACATGTATGAAATATAACCCTCATACAGTCGATACAACAGTGTACACACTCCTATGATGGTGTCAACTGCTCCTGATATATACAATGACAGAGCACAATAACACATTCCACACCTTTTACAACCCATAATGTGCACCTAAGATGTGCAATTAATGTCTAAAATAGAATTCTATGTTAGAACAACAAATATGGGGTTTACAAACCTTACAATACATTGGAAGCATACGTGTGCACACACTCCAATTAACATATTGTGGAGGCAGCTTGTGATGTACTGACAGCATTCATTTTTCTGCAGTACACACCTGCCATCAAGTACAGGCCTCTATGTCACACCATGTAATGGTCTGCTGTCCGAGAAGTATGTCCATGACAATTGGCCAGCTGCCTGCAACACAGGCAGCCATGGCTTGCAGACATCTAACATGACTCGTGCATCCCACACACACACACAATATATATATATATATATATATATATATATATATATATATATATATATATATATATTGTTTGTAACCAGGATTTAGAATGGCTGCACTGCCTAATATTGAGTGCTATATGTCATGCATGTCAATTGTTGGGTACTGATGTCTGTGTAATATGTTTGTGCCACCTCACTTGTAAGTGTGTATGTGTGTATGTGTGTAGAAGTAAACCATAATGTACAGGTCTTAATTTACATTTCTTGTCTGCCCCTCACAGGTGGCGAGGTGGGTCAGGGTCCCTCCTGCAGGCAAACTGATGTTAGTGTCCATACAGACTCTGACAATGATGATTGGCATAGTGAGGTACTGGCAGGGTTATCAGGGGCTGAATATGTGCCATTGGTTGACATCCCACTTTTATCCACCCCATCCCTGCACACAGTTACAATGCCCATACATACCCCATCACCAGTGGCCATAGATGAGGGACAGTTGACGGGTGGTGGCATGGGACAAGAAAGTGCGGTGACTATGGCAAGTGTGTCTGTACACAGCAGCCATAGCCTGATGACTGGCAAGGTACCACACAGGCAGATACAGGGGTGCTCGTAGGAGGGCTGCTGGCCATTGTGCCCCTGGCAGAAGTGCCACAGCTGGTGTCACCAGATGCATGTTTCAGGCCATCATGGAGGCACAGGCATGTATGGAACACTACACCAGAGATAGTCTGAGGCTCCAGAGGGCTACTTTTCCTGTTGTACATGACAACATTCGTGATCTTGCAGGTGCCCACCATTATTTTGCAGAGGTCATGGATAGATGGTTGGGTGAGATGGTTGGGAATACTCAAACATGTGGTGCCTGTGGTAAAGCATGTGGTGGGACTAGGGCATCGGCCATGTGGATGTAGGTCAGCAAAACCAACAGGTGGTGGTCTACGTGGACATGCAACAACTCACAGCTGCTCCTGTAGTGGCAGTACCAGCACTGCAGGGGGGTGCTTCCCACACAGAAAATAGTGTTCAATCAATCATGTTATTATATGTAAATATACACAAATCAGATTAATATGGTGGGATACATCTGAGAAGGTATATACAACACTCATGTTTACACATAAAAGGATATAGATATATGTTTATATATATATATATATATATATATATATATATATATATATATTGGTAGACATTTCTTTCTCTCTCTCTCTCTCTCTATATATATATATATATATATATATATATATATATATATATATATAACAGCAGAAACAGCTCAAAGTATGTTTGTCTTAAGTTCACTTCAAGATTCACCAATAAAGCACTTCTGAAGATTTAATCAAGAAACGTAAGCTTACGTTTCTTGATTAAATGCTTGTGGTTTTATCAGCAGAAGTGCCTTATTCTTTGGAGAATCTTGAAGTGCTTTATTATTGGTGAATCTTGAAGTGAACTTAAAAGACTTAAATATACTTTGAGCTGTTTCTGCTTTGCTGGGATTACTTGTTTCTCTATTTTTACATCGGCCTTGGGTTTGTTTGTTCACTTATATATATATATATATATATATATATATATATATATATATATATATATATATATATATATATATAAAACATATGCTCATGACATGTAGTGGAGTCATACCTCAGCACCATAACTCTTAACCTCTCTTAGTGCAATGGAACATAATGTATGTATTGCAGTTATAAATGTATAATTTTTTATAGTGACAGGGGTTGTGTCGACATACATGTTGTGAAGGAAGGCTCTTCTGAAAATGACATGTACGCCATCAGTTACTGACAGACATCATAAAATCATCATAGTGAAGTACCACACAAATCACAGTAATGATCCTGTGGAATACAGAAGAAATATGAGCAATAAACATGGACAGTCTGAAACAATTTGTTCAGTCAGGAGGTATACACAGAACACCCTAGTGCAAGAAATGTGGAACAAGCCTGACAAAGGAGATATTTAAAGCCATGAAAATGGGGATTTATCAGAAATACTGGACTAGATAAGCTCACACAGTTGATGAATTCACACCCTCCTGTCTGTCCTAACACATAACTGGTGGAGCAGAGATCCCAAGCCACATACTTCACACTAGTTACTGATGTATATCTTCACACCAGCCCACTGCTTTGTCAGAAATACACAACACATATGGTGGCCAGGCAACAGTACATCTGACAAATATCTGGACATAACATCACACTAGGGTAAATACCCTGAGCTGCTAGGCATATCAGCAAGCACTGTCTACACTACAGGTAGACTGCCACAGCACTAACCCAATTTACCTATGGGGGAATACACATGTAATTGCAAATATAGCAGGCACTACAGGTGTGTAATAGCATGGAGTATCTCAACACAGTCACATAATGGTAAGCGTAAGTAATAGTACAGTCAATGGCCTGTGTGAACAAAAAGTCATCATCATGTTTGCCTACATATACTGGCGCAATTCACCATGTAGTCTGATGTCTGATGCCTAACTGTTGTATGGGTTATGTCTCAGTCTGGCCCTACAAACATATAGGCTGATAGGGTATCAGAAACTGGAGCAGCATCCAACGTCAGATTGAACAGGACCAAGAACATTGACATCTACCCCAGTCTGTACACAGGCCAAATAACATGATCGCAATACACTGCTACATAATACAGACACTCTGTCAACAATCACCATAAGTACACAGACTTCACTACTTTAAAGACTACAATAGAATGTTCAGGTTTGGTCCTCAGCTATTAGACCTCCTATGCATTACATGTCTGGCAGTCTGATATATCACTGGCTTGATATCAGGAATTATGTCAGTAAATAATGTTATACTGTACATATCCACCTCTTACTGCATGACATATGAACAAAGGGTTACAGACTTGGGGGAGAGAGGCACAAACACAGGGCCGATATTGACATATTGCAGTTATAAACTGAGAACATTGCTGATGTAACAGGGTTTGTTGTGACATATCTCTTCTGAGGGATATGAAGTCAGTAACACACATGGATGTTAACATTTATTGACTACAACTATCAGAGTATGGTACTGCATTTATAAAGACAGAAAATGTGTGAGTAACACACCAAATCTAAGACTCCAAACTCTGGCCAGTCTGCATATAGCCCTACATGTGAGAGTTTTCTGATCCACATAACACTGTCATGCCAGACTTTAAATCATGCAGAACAGCCATATCCACACAAACCCTATTAAACCAACTATACTTCAAATGTAGAACAGCAATACTTACATTCTGTCCCCATGTCTGGAACATCCCCCTCCAGTTTGTTGGCCTGTCTCCACAGTATTTGTTGTAAAAGGTATTTCCAACTACTCTCTGTGATGCTGTTTGTCACACACCCACATGAACTCCTGCTCACAGTGGAGGAGAAGGGCTAACACCCACCTGCAGTGCTTACTTATTGGAGTGTGTTTCCATGCAATTGGCTATAGGAATGATACCACAGGTGTTCCACATGCAATTAGCAAGTGGAGAACTCCAATTCATGCACAGGCCATCAGCTGATCATGATACCTATCAAAGTCAAGCTACTGCCTATGCAAAACAGATGCATTTTTCCACATCTACCAGAGAGGGGGGTAGAGAGAGAGAGAGAGACAGAGGAAAAGAAAGAAAGGAAGAGAGAAAGAGCCACGCATGTTTGTGTATGAGCCGTGGGTGGAGAGAGGTCTCTGGGTATTATAATGGTTGCCTATATATAAATGTATGACTGTGAATTGTCTACAACAACCTCTACGATGTTTGACAACTGTTGGCCTTGTAATGGGACATATGGGTCCTCAATATTAAAATGTAGCAAAACCCACCCTGTAATGGATGTTGTTATTTACACCATCATACCAACACCCCCACAGGATACTGATAACACACATACACTTGACAGTACTAAGTTTCAAACCCCTACCTAGTTATGTATTGATACTATAGTGTTACACAGTTATCACAAGCCCCACAGCGCTTATACGTTGGAGAGCTGTCCAAATGTATCTTTGAACGTGAGTGACATCAGCTGCAGTGCTAAAGTAAGGGTAAGGGAAGTGCAGTAAGTGTGAATGACCACAAAATCAGATGTCAACAAAGACTCATATACTCTCACACACAAACACACACACATTTCCACATTTGCCAGGACCAGGATTAGAACTCCTATCTGACTAATTTGCTATACTATGGTATTATGCAATTATTGCAAGTGCCATGGAGCTTATATGCTGGAAAGCTGTCCAAAGGTATGTTTGAAGGTGAGTGACATCAGCTGCAGAGCTAAAGGAGAGGTAAGAAAAGTGTAGTAAGTGTTAATGATCACAAAATCAGTGGTCAACAAAGACACACAGACTCTCACACACAAACACACACATTTTCACAGTTGCCATTTCTGGGATTAGAACTCCTACCTAACAAGTTTGCTACACCACAGTATTATGTGATTATTGTAAGTGCCACAAAGCTTATAAGGCAGAGACTTGGACAAAGGGTTATTTCAAGATGATTGACATCAGCAGGCATGCTAAAGTGGGCAATGGCAGGTGTAGTGAGTGTGAATGGCCTCAAAATCATTCCCCTCCACATACACACACACACACACACACACACACACACACACACACACACACATTATCATGTCTGGGATTAGAACTCCTACCTAACTAGTTTACTACACTAGAGTACTACACAGCTATTGCAAACACCACAGAGCTTATAGGGTTGAGATTTGGCTGATGGTTTATTTCAACGTGACTAACATCAGCAGGAGTGCTAACATGGGCAATGGAAAGTGCAGTGTGTGTGAACGGGCCATAAATCATTACTCTGGAAACACACACACACACACACACACACACACACACACACACACACACACACACACTCAGTCACACACAACTTTACATTTGAAAGGACTGAGTATACAAGTGCTACATGAATACTGATTTGTACTATTGTGTTACACAGTCATCACAAGCACCACAGACACTATAGGGCTGAGGGCTACCAAAAGGAATGTCTATAGTGTTTGACATCAGCACATCATGTGATATCGGCCAATTGGATGTGTAGTGGGTGAGACAGGCCTCATAATGGAATTTTATCTGTCACTGTCTGTCTCTCTCTTCCCCACATCTCTGTGTATGTATGTTTAACATATTATAGTGTGTTGGCCTTGGATATGTGTGAGTATTCATATCCAATTTGTGTGTGAAGCATACATGGTGTACAATTTGGTGTGTGTGCACAGACATCTGCAAATGACAGGTATGTATAGTCCACTGTGTTGTCAGACATGGGCTTCATTTCTCTAAGTGTAGGAGCATGCCCAATATGACCTCCTGTACTGAGTGTGTGAATCTATTCCATGTAGGGTTGTACTCCAGTCCAGGGTTGGTGTTCTCAGCCTACAGATAGCAACCTGTTTCTGCAGGATATCTGTAGATAGGTTGACAATATGGAGTCAGATTGGGTGATGGATAGGGGGATACTGTATCTATTGCTGCCTGTGCTGCTTGTGTTACATGGTTGATGTTAGCAGAGATATTTAGACATATGTACTGTTTTACACTGTGATGTATTATGTCATCAACTACTGACAGATATTATTATTTGCTCACAGTTATGTACTGGGAAATACAAAATGAATGAAGTGGATTCCAGTATTGTGGTCCACAGCCTACACATTCTTGCACACTCCTGCCATTCTGGAGCGGTATCTACAGACACTTGCTGATGGGCCTGTGTAAATGGTCCAGCACCTTGGTAGTATGGTGGCTGAGGATCCCCTTCTTGTACATCTATCGACTTAACAGAATGGCCATATTCTGCTGTGGCCATACCTCTCAGCTGTACAAATTCACCCAGGTTACCCAGAGGCAGGGCTCATATATCTGGTCAGTTCCTCTTCACATTGTGGTTTACAAGCAGGTTTGTAGCCATCCATTACTGGGTTTGCAGGCAGGGGTAGTATAGGCACATATCAGAGTTTCAGACTTCACACACTCCATGATGTCCATGGGTCTACACCCCCACTCTGTTATTCTATCCTTGTTCTAACATTATGCAAGTGATATCTGGGAAGTATCCCTATAGTTGGCTCTTCATCCCAGGGGTATTTTTGGATTGGACCACAGTTCATGCAGTAGGGCATGGGGGGCATAATACTGGAATTTGTCAACTTGGCCTTGCGTTTGTGTTCTGTTAACTGTGTTAGTTTGCTAGTTGGGACCCATTGAGATACCATACATTGGCACTATGGGTGAGGTACAGGCATTTGACAGGGGACTGTAGGCCATTTGGTAGTGATGCAGGCCATCTGTAACAGGCCAGTGCATTCTGTCACTCCTATATTCCCAGGCTGTGAGCTAGTGGATTCCCCTGGGGTTTCAGGGTAAGTTTGCGAGATGTTAATGGCAGAGGTGGCTGGTGACTTCAAATCAAAGGGGGGCTGCAGGAGACAGATGAATAGGTGGGGCCAATGGGAAGGGGTGTGACCAACTAGAAAGGGACGGAGCTATGTTCAAAACCACAAAAACTGGGACTTTAATTAAATACGCTGCCCTGGGTACCAAACAGTCATTATGAAAGTCCAATCAAGACAAAATGAAGTGTGAAGTGTAGAAGAAAAAAATATTCAATGCATTGGCTACATGGCAGCTTATTTAATATCTAGATGGAAACTAAAAGGTTGTGAGGCATGAAAAAATAAATTACTTTTACATACATTACTGGAATGCCAGTCAAAAAAGCAAGCAGCACTCAACTCAAACCACTTCTCCTTGTATTGCAGTTCTAATTATAATTTATATTCAGCTTTATAAAAGTACCACATAACATGCTGAAAGTAGCAATCTCTGTGATAACCCCACTTGTAAAAATGTTTCTTATCCAAAAAAGACCTGCTGCCTGACAACAACTATCTACTTGTTTCATGGGGAAAACATGATTAAAGTAAAAAATGAACAGCAAACAAGAAACAAGGTCAAGATAAATTGCTTAAAGGATTACTGCACAGGTTA
The DNA here is from genome assembly GCF_019279795.1 of Protopterus annectens. Classification (NCBI taxonomy): domain Eukaryota; kingdom Metazoa; phylum Chordata; order Ceratodontiformes; family Protopteridae; genus Protopterus; species Protopterus annectens. The sequence continues at coordinate 498,289,852 of NC_056736.1, forward strand.
TGGACCACACATGATAGATTGGCATTCTGCTTAGTTTACTGGTAAAGCCTACAAAGATGACTGCAAGTCTCCAAAAATGTAGTGAGCATCTAAAAATACATACTGTCCTTTATTACAAATTCTGTCATATGCATTTCAATACCTAAGGCTTATACATTATCTAGTTATGTAAATATTCTCTGCATGGCAACAACAAAAAGACTTTCAATGTTGGTAATCCTTTAACAGTATGCTTATTAAAGCTTACTTGCATCTTACAATCTCAGACAAGCTAACCTGATGGTCATTAAAGCATTGCTTCTTAAACACAGAGCAATAGGCAGTACAACACATGCATTTTCTGAATAATAATAAGCATAAATCAACAGTATAAAAATATGACAGAAAACCAGAACATTCTGCAAAATCAAGGACAGATGAAAAGCCACTATAGTACTTGTGTCTACCTTGGATGGGGGGATACTCTGCACACTTAGACTGCATAACTGATCCTTGCCTTGCCAGGACACATCCAGAGTCACTACATGGGGGAGTGGGTTGCAAAACGCATGTCACAATTTGAAATGTCTCTGGCTGACGGTGATGGCCCTGACACATTTGTCATACCTCTCAACCTCAGAGCAAGAAATCTGAACAAAGCCATAAATAGAAGTGGGACAAAGGCCAAAACATAAGGACAAGTTTTAAATATTGCTCTTATAAACAACTTAGAAAGATAATAGAATAGTAGGTCTTGCATTATGAATTTTTTGAAGGTTAAGAAATCTGAAACTCAAATGCCTATCATTATTTTCTAACTTCAATCTTTAATGATTTGCCACTAATTTGCAAGAAAAATAAAATTTTATGATAAATGGACCAAAAATATGATGGAAAAATATAAAATAGCCACACAATACAGCTGGGAACCTGTCAAAGAGGGAACACTTTTTAATATTTGTACTGTTAAGTTGAGCAGCTGACAAAATAAGAGAATCTACATGCATTTCTGAAATAAAAGTAATATATAACTCTGATCATTGCAATTATTTCTTACTTGTAAACCCTCCACATTTTCTTCCAAAATTGCCATTTTGCGGAGGGATTATTAGGTAGAGAGCAACATTTTGCGCTACAGTCAGGGGCAGTTGAGAGGTTTGGATATACCTAATTCTTTATAGTGATTTATTTGTACGTACCTCTCAACCTCTTAACGCAGGAAATCTGGACAAGGCCAAATATACTGGGGGAATGTAAAGACAGTACTAAACATTGCTGTTGTATAAACTTAGACAGTTGATAGAATAACAAGTCTTGATTTAGCATGCATTTTTCCGAAGGGTATGAAGTCTGAAACTCGATGTCTGTCATTATTTAGTGACGTCATTCCTAAATGATTTGGCAGAAAACCACAAATTTTATGAGGAACAAACCAAAAATAAGAAGCAAAAATCTATTTAATCTGTGAAAATCTGGTCAGTTGAGAGTTATAATTCAGCTGCAGCTGTCTGAGTTTGTTGCCATTCCCCCCTCACAAAATCATGGTCGAATGGGGTCTCCCCCCTGCAGCCATTCCAATGTCCCATTACTTGGCTATTTAACCCCATTTACTGTAAACATTGTAATGCACATACTGCTTTACTTCTACAATGATTTGGATTTCATTTAAAAGTGTTATTTTACATTTTACAGCACAAACACTAAAAGACATCTGCTAAACAAAGCAATCCAGTCTCTCAATAAAAATGGACTTGGCATTAAAACTTCTCTGCCCTTGAAACTCACATTCATTGAAGCAGCATTGAAACCCACATTCAAAGAAAATGTATCTGGCCAGTGGCAGATAAAGATTACCTTTGGGCTGTTTTCAAATCATAGGCCCCTTGCACATGAAACATACATGTGTTCTTTGGGTTCCTATCATGTAGTCGAACTTCTGCAAGTTCGAACCACATATGGTCAAGACCATAAGTTCGAATTTGTAAAAGTTTGCGCGTTTGAATGGAAATTTCCATAAGCGGAGATTTCCATTATGTTCAATGTGGTGTGATCTCGGAGTTGGTATATTTAAGTAGTGAGGGGTGTTGTGGGTGCAGCCTCCCATGTGGGGGGTGCAGGGGGGCTTGCCCCCCCACTTACAACAATTTATTTTGTTGCATGTTGTTTTTTATTTTTTTTTATGCAGTCAAAACTCCGTAACTTCGAACATAATGGTTTGACCATTAGGTGTTCAGAGTTACAGAACTTTGACTATGTAATATAGACCGTGTTCTTTGATACACCTTCCTGATTGTATTAAATTATATTCCTTATGTAATACAGTACAGTTGTAGAGGGCGGGAATACAGCCCCAAAAATAGGGACAAATTTCAAATATTGATCTTCTAAACTTAGAAAAGTGCTAGAATAATATGTTTTGTGTTACCATGTTCTTTCTGAAGAATATGAAGTCTGAAATTCAAATGTCTAAAAATCCAGAAAATCGGAGATATTATTATCTTCTAAACTTAGAAAAGTGCTAGAATAATATGTTTTGTGTTACCATGTTCTTTCTGAAGAATATGAAGTCTGAAATTCAAATGTGTAAAAATCCAGAAAATCGGAGATATTATTAGGAACAGAACTAAACTATGAGGCAAAAATCAGAATCCTTTTCACAAGTGGTGGTGGGTAGGGAATTCAGGTTCTTGCTACCTGTATCTAAGGTTGAGGGTTCAAACCTGGGTTTCTCTCTAGTCTCCAGTTATAGTTAACTGGGGCATTTCACACACACACACACACACACACACACACACACACACACACACACACCTTAAAGCAAATACCTGCAGTTGGTTTGCAGCCATAACTCTGCAGTAAGCAGTGCCTGTTTCCTTCAGCAGCCAGCCATAACTCCTCATGCAGTAAGCAGCCCATAACTTGTTTCTATTCAAGAGCTAAGTTTTGTTCCAAGCAGCCTGCCATTTTTCTTCAGCAACCATTTATATCATTTTATAATAAATTTATTTTGAAAAATCACCTGTCTGGCACTTGTTATTGTGCAACAGGGTTTGTGTTCAATTTTTCTTCAGCAGCTAAGTTCCATTTCTGGCCAAGCAGACATGTGTGCATTTCGGAATGCTGACTGCAGACTTTGCAGTCTGATCCTCTTCCGGTCTATGCAGCTGTAACTGCATAGACTTCTGGGGCATCTGTAAGACTGCTGCCTTCTTCCAAATCCGGACTTGTGAAAGAGCAGTCTGGATTCGAATTTCTACTCACGCATGTGTGATTTTTTTTAAATTTTTTTTTGATTTTGATTTTCAGCTGGGGGGGGCTGCAGTCCAATAGGATGAGCCGCTACTGGTCTCATGGAAATATTTACATTTCACTTTCTGGATTGTGTAAGACACATCTATGGGTACACATCTACAATCAAGCCATCAGTGTCAGAGCATAGGACTGAATGTCAGCACAGAAGACAAATGTCATCAGAAAGGTAATACAGTATAGGTTAATGGGTTTATAGGTGTTTACTAGGCTAATGAACACAAGGGCATCTTCAAGCCTAGCCATGCATTCCAAATCTCTGACAAGGTCTGATAACCTTGATAAGTGTAAGCGGGGGTTTGGAAGATAAAACATTTACAAAGCAGGGGTCTGGGAGATGAACCATTTACAGTATGACTGTGTCTATTAGAGACATAGGTCCCAAACCAGGGATGAATGTCCTCGTCCCCATCCAATTATGTAACTTGCATTTAATTTGCATTAGGGCAGAATGCTGCTTCACACAGATGGGTAGCCTGTTCCATATAGGTTCTAGTCTCTGGGATACATACCTGTCTCTCCAGCACATTCTATTTATACCACAGGCAAGTTGTAGATCTGTAGGAATGGGTAATTTTGTGCTGTTTGTTTTGTGGATACACAGGAGGTCCAGAGTGGGGTTGAACAATGCCCTATATTGCAGGAATACATCTCCCCTCAAAAGCCTGTAGGAGACAGAATACAGGGATAGGGCCTTGATGTGGTCTGCAAAGGACATTTTACTTACACCCTGTATTGATTTAGTGAGGAACTTCTGTGGATGTTTCAACTGCTGGATATACCTGGTTAGGTACATACCAAAGGGGGCAATGCACTAAATTATAGGTCTGATGAATGTCGAATACAGTGGAACAATGACTTCCTTGGACTTAAATGCCATGCCTTTGTTTATAAGTTGTGCAACATATAATGATTTCTCCAATACTATAGACACGTGACAGTCAAAGGCTAGATTACTATTTATGAGTGTCCCTAAGTCCCTGGCTACTGGGTCAACTGTTAGAGGTATGCTGTCAATATGATAGTTACCAGGGATGGATGACTTCCCAAAGGATAGTATTGTGCATTTCTTGGCATTTAGTATTAGTCCATGGCTATGACACCATTTGTATTTCAGTGTAGGATTCAATGACAGCTCCTAATTTGCAATCATTTAAAAATTTAGTCAGCCAAAGACCACTAACAGTCCTTTCTGGCTTCAGAGAAATAAATGCCAAAAAGGAGCAGTCCAAGGACTGATTAATGAGGGAGTCCAATTGCGACTGGCCTCTTTGTAGAGGTGGACTCCCCAATACTAACTTACTGGGTCCTGTCTGTGAGCCAGTTGGCTATCCACCAGCTGACATACTAGTTTGTACTTAACCTTTTGAGTTTGTCAACAATGCTTGATGGGGGTATAGTGTCAAATACCTTGTCAGGTCAAGGTAGGCAGTATGAACAATTTTTCCCTCATCCATTGCTTTGGTTACCTTCTCAAAAAGGTCTACCAGATTGGGTAGGCATGATCCAGCCTTGGCAAAACCAAACTGGGTTTGGTCCAGTGTCTGGAGTTATACTACATCTCTGTTGATCATTTCCTTGATAATTCTTTCCATGGCTTTACATATAACACTAGTGAAACTTCTGGGTCTGTAGTCCCCAGGGTCTATAGATGGCCTACCTTAGTGCTGTTCTCCATTCCTGAGACACAAAGCCTGTTTGGTGGCTACAGTTAAATAGTAATTCCAGTGGCGCTGATAGGTCATGTTTCATGCTGTTTAGAATGCATCCTGGGATATTGTCTGGGCCTACTGATGGATTGTACTTGGTCTTAGAGAAAACATTAAGGACCCGTTCCCTAGTGATAGTAAGGGGACTTATAGTTGATGGTATTTCCTGAGGGAAGGTTGAGGAGGAGATAGGGGTAAAGTTGGGGCTGAATTTATCAGCCAGGAGATTTGTTATATCTTCTGGCTCATTATAGGTGGTTCCATTTACAATGAGATGTACACACAATTGTGTATTGTTTTTGAGGTTATGGACATAGCTAAGGTATGCTTTGTTGTTGTCCTTGGCCTGGGAGCCCGAACTTACCACAGATTTGGTTTTGGTAGACTTCATTTGTCCTCTGATTTTTTTTATTTAGTTTGATGAGAGTACTTTTATCCTGTTGTGTGCTGCACCTCCTAAGTTTTGCAATGTGTTTCTTCCTTCTGTTATACAGCCTATTGATTCTGTGATTCCACTGGGGTGGCTTGATTTTGAGTTAGTTCTGTACTTTTCCATGGTGGGTATGACTGCTGCTATGCAGCTATTAACATGCTTGTACAGGGTTTCTGTGAACATGTCTGCATAGGCCACAGTATTCTCAGAGTTTATGAGGCTTGAAATTTTGTCATGTTATCATGTAATAATTGGAGGTTACTCTTAGAGTAGACCCTGAATATTCCATGTTTAGCTGGGGTTCATAGGTTCATAGGTTCATACTAGGCTATCTGCCCTAGGGCATTTATAAGCCTAGCCAGAGTGTGTGTGGCTTTCACCACCCCTTAGGATGAGAATACTATACCCATTAGTTTGCTGTGCCTCTGTCCAGCAGTGATACAGAGATGATTCCCGGGGTAAACCTACGATCTCCCATCCACTCGTCAAGATTTCTCTTGAATAGAGTCAGTGAGGGGCTCTGCCTCACATGGACTGGGATTCTGTTCCATAGTGTAAGGAGTCTCTGGGTGATGAATCTGTCCCTCCAGCATGTCCTATTTATATCCGTGTTGAGGTTTAAGTCTCTTGCTCTCGTGGCTCTGGTGGATTTGGATTTTTTGAGGTGGAGCATGTCCATTAATTCCGGGTTGGACATGGCCTTGTATGTCAGGCACAGATCACCTCTGAGCAGATGGTATGCAACTGAATAGAGCTGGAGTTTCTTCAGTCGGGCATCGTATGACATATGTTTGAGCCCCTTTATCCTTTTGGTGAGGAACTTTTGGGGTCTTTCCAACTGCTGCAGGTGTTGGGTAAGGTACATTCGAATGGGGCGTTGTACTCAATCATTGGTCTGATAAGTGAAGAGTACAGGGTACAATGACCTCTCCTGATCTGGATGTGAATCCCTTCATGATCAGGTGGGAATGTAGAAGGTCTTCCTAACCACTTTGGCAATGTGAGTGTCAAAAGAGAGGTTACTGTCAACTTGGGTCCCCAGGTCCCTGATAACTTCTTCCGTGTTTAATGGATTACCACCTATGTGGTAATTAGGGGTTACCTTGTTTTTCCCAAAGGGTATGACTATACATTTTTTGGCATTTAGCTTAAGGCCATGGCTCTGGCACCAGTTATTCATTTCTATGAGACCTTTCTGGAGGATGTCTGTGTCTGATGGAGTGTCAATTATGGTGCCCAGTTTGCAGTCATCTGCAAATTTTGTCAGCCACAATCCCCCCTATGTTTGCCTGTACTTCAGAAAAATAAATGCCGAACAAGAGGGGGCCCAGGACTGAGCCCTGTGGGACACTGCTCATGACCGGCTTAGAGTCTGACATGGCACCAGCAACTCTAACCCTGTGTGTTCTGTCCTTGAGCCAGTTTGCAACCCATCTTGTGACATATGGGTTTACATCTAAGCTGGTGAGCTTTTCTATGATGCCCGAGTGAGGTATTGTGTCGAATGCTTTTGCTAGGTCAAGGTAGGCTGTGTGAAATGCCTTACCCTCATCAATGGCCTTAGTGACTGTTTCGAAAAAGTAGACCAAGTTCAAGAGGCAGGATCTGCCCTTGACAAAGCCAAATTGGGTAGGATCCAGTGTCTGTAGGTCCCCAATGTCTTTATTTATGAGTTCCATTATGATCCTCTCCATAGCTTTGCAGACAAGGCTCGTCAAGCTTATGGGGCGGTAATTTCTAGGGTCCGTAGAAGCACCGCCTTTGTGGAGTGGGACCACAGTTGCCGTACGCCATTCTTTGGGTACGTATCCTGTAGTAAGGCTAAGATTAAACAGCAGCCTTATGTGTGGGTTTAGTTCCTCATTGAGTTTGTGTAGCACACAGCCGGGGACACCGTCCGGTCCCACTGATGCTGTGTTTTTGCTTTAGACAGAGCAGCTCTCACCTGGGCATCGAAGATGTTTGGGAGGCTAGACTCTGGTGGGATAGATATTTCTCCTTTTGGGGAGGGAGGGGAGAAATTTGCACTGAACCTGTCTGCAAGTATGTTGGCAATGTCTGTGGGTTCAGTGATTTTTGTATATTTTTGGACTAATTCTGAGCATATCTGGGAGTTTCCACCCAGGTTTCTAACATAGCTAAAGAAGGCTTTATGATTGTCTTTTGTGTCATTAGTGATTTTTCTCTCAAAGTTGGCCTTGGATGATTTTATGAGTGATTGTAGTTTTTTGCTAGTATTGATCAGAGATGCCTTCCCATTTAGGGATTTTGCTCTGTCATGTAGTAGCTTTCTCCTCTTGTTGTAGAGTTTGTTTATGGCTGGAGTCCACCAGACCGGCGCCTGCCTTTGGTGGAAAAGGTCTTGATTTTATTAGGGATTGCTTGATCCATACATTCCTGGAGGTGCTCGTAGAAGGCATTTGTAAGGGTTTCAGCAGCGTGGGTTGTGGTTTCCACTGGCTCGGGGCCTTGAAGGATACCACTCCTGTCTTAAGAAGTGTGAAGTTTGCTTTTGAGAAGTTCTTCACTGTGGTCTTTTGCTGGGGTGGGGCGGGATGTGGATCTCCAGTGAGATTAATTTATGGTCTGATCTCACCAATGAGGGATATACTTCCGTGTGGAGCATTTTGTCCCCATGTTTGTGATGATCAGGTCTAGTATATTTTCTCCTCTTGTGGGAATGGTGACTAGTTGTTCCATAGCATTTGAGTTTATGAACTCAAGGAACCTTTGAGCTAGGGTGTTGGGGCTTGAGTAATGTTCCCAGTCTATGTTTGGGTAGTTGAAGTCACCCAATATGATGGTGTTTGGAGAGACATTTATACTCTCCAGTGTCTTCAGGAAGGCTGTGTGGGTTTCCTGAGTTTGAGAAGGTGGTCTGTAGCATGTTACAAACTGTAGGGCAGTTTTACCTATGGTTAATTGCACCTGGATGGTCTCCGATGCTTCCTGCGTTGCCACTAACCTGGAAGTGTGGGTATCCTTTATGAATATGGATACTCCCCCTCCTTTTGTAGTTCGGTCCGGATTTTGCCGGAACACATGATATGAGGTATAACCTGATAGTGCTGGGGTGCTGGGTGCTCTCAGGAGCCTTGAACCAGGTTTCAGTCACAGCACAAACATCGATGTTCTCCATACTGAGGAGGGCTTCGAGGGCGTGCATCTTGAGGTTTAGACTTCTGGCATTGAGCAGTATTACCCTTAGTTTTTCTCCATTTTTGTTTTCTAGGGCGGTAGGTTTATCATTTGAGCCTTGCCTAAAAAAGGCACTATGGGGGTGGCAAGAGCCTTTGCCAATATCCGGATGTTTTATTTTTAGTAGAAGACCACTTTGTGTTCGGATCTTACCAGGGAAGATATTACAGTAGGGGGTGTGCATTTCTCTCCCATATTGGTGAGGACCAGATCCGGCATGGTTGCACCCCTAGTTGGTGTATTGGCTATCTGGTCCAGGGAGTTTGTGTTTGCAAAATATAGGACTCTTCATGCCAGTATGTTTGGTGTCATGTAGAATTCTCAGTTAATACTGGGGTAATGAAATTCACCCATGGATATGGTATTGGGTTGGATGGTTAGTATTTCTAATAAGTTTAAATACATGGTATGGGCTTCCTGGGTCATAGAAGGGGGACTTACAACTTGAATGGAAGTAGCATTCAATTTTGCCTATGGTGATTTGAACATGGAGAAGCTCAAGTGCATTGTCCTGTTTGACCAGCTTTGAAGTATATTTAGTTTTGATGTACACAGAGACACCTCCACCTTCAGTCCCTGCCTGTGAAGTAGTTAGTCTAAATGTATGGAATGCATAAACGCCTTGCACCATTAGTGTGCTCTCTGTGGCTTTAAGCCATATGTCAGTGACCTGACAGATGTCAGTACTCTCTATTGAGAAGACATCTTCTAAGGAGTGGAGTTTTTTGTTTAGACTCCTAGCAGTTAGCAGTAATATCTTCAGATTTTCTTGTTTTTGACTTGATATGTCAGAAGTAGTTTCAGATCGACATTGCCTACAAAAGGCACTATGAGGGAGGACAGTTTTAGCTAATATTAAAAAGCCTAGAGGGGAGAGCTGCAGACCATCCCTGCCAAAGCTGCCTGTCCTATTGAACATCTCCTTCTATGTGGCAAATATTGCACCCCCTTAGAATGACACCAGAAACCAAACCAAGTATTAATGTCAATGATCATTGTTTGTATTGTGGCATCATCCTTGGAGTAGGTAAAATGCTGCTGAATGCTAGGCTCACACCAGCCTGGGACACATATTCCAAGAGCTCAAAGATGTCTCTTTAAGTATAGTCTAGGAAGGTATGTCGCAAGTCATGTACTCCAGAAGAACTATGACTGAGACATATCATAGGATCATATGAGGTTACTAGGCTAATGGTCCTAGGGTCCTTACAAGCCCAGCCAAGTTCTACCTCTATTCCCACGATCAGCACCAATTGCCTCTGTCTAAGAGGGACACATGTGGAATCCCCCTGGGTCAATTTACAGTTACACATCCAATCGTCCACATTTTGTTTGAAGAGGGCCAATAAGGTGCTCTGTTTGACATAAAGTGGGAGTCCATTCCAAAGGTGTGGTAATCTCTGGGAGACAAATCTGTCCCTCCAGCATGTTCTATTCATGTCACATACCAGGTTAAGGTCTTTAAAGTGAGTAACCCGTGTACCATTTGATTTGTGGATATTCAGCATTTCCAATAAAGCATGGTCAAAGATTGTCTTATATGCAAGCCATAGATTGCCTCTGAGTAGTCATATGAAACAGAATAAATTGACTGTGAATTCAGATGATCCACATAGAACAGATGCTGAAGACCTGGAATTATTATTGTGAAGAATCTTTGTGGTCTCTCCAGTTGCTTCAGATGCTTGGAAAGGTGCTTACCAAAAAGGGCGTTGTACTCTAGTATTGGTCTGATGAGGGGAGGGTACAGAAAGGTTATAATTTGTTTTTTTCTGGATGCAATACCCTTACTTATGAGATGAGCAATCTAGAATGTCCTTCTTACCATTGTGGAGACATGGTGATCAAAGGTAAGGTTGCTGTCAACATTTGTGCCCAGGTCTGTCATCAGTGAGTACATACTTAGGGTTTTGTTATTGATGTGGTAGTTAGCAGGAAGATCAGACTTACTGAGAGGGATGGTAATACATTTTTTGCGATGAGGTTAAGGCCATGTCTTTGGCACCAATCATTTATTTGTGTAAGACCCTCTTGTAGGATGTTGTCATTGTTTAGAGATTCTATAGCCACTCCCAGTTTGCAGTCATCAACAAACTTTTTCAGCCACAGAACTTTAGTTTTAGGTTGTACTTTGGAAAAATAGATTCCAAACAGAAGAGGTCCCAGGACAGGTCTATGTGGAACACCACTGGTTACAGGTCTGCTGTTGGATGTGGATTCCCCCATTTTGACTATATGAGTTCTATCAGTGAGCCAGTTAGTGACCCATCTAATGATATAAGGAGTTGATACCTAGCTGGGTGAGTTTGTCAATGATGCCTAAGTATAGGATAATGTCAAATGCCTTGGCTATGTCTGAGTAGGCTATATACACAGATTTCCCCTCATCCAGGGCCTTGGTGACTGTCTTGAAGAAGTCCATAAGGTTTCACTGGCAGGAATTTCCTTTGAGAAATCCAAACTGAGTAGGGGCAAGTGTTTGGAGCTTACCTATGTCTTTTCTAATAAGGTCCATGATGATTTGCTTTATGGCTTTGCAGATAAGGCTAGTCAGGCTAATAGGTCTATAGTTCCCAGGGTCAGTGGAAGCACCACCTTTATGCAAGGGAATAATGATGGCCATTTTTCTCTCATCTGGGATGAAACCAGTGCTTAGACTAGAACTAACAGGTTAGCAATGCCTACAGGCTCAGTATATGTGGTATCATTAACTACCAGTCTGGTGCAAATCTGGGCTTTTCCTTTTAGGTTATGGATGTAAATAAAGAACACCTTATGGTTGACCCTAGTTGAGGAAGCTAATTTTGGATTCATAGTTTGGTTTGGAGGACTTCACAGGAAGTCTTATTAGCTTGTTTAAGTTGAGAAGGGAGTGTTTTCAGTTTAGGGCTTACTCTCTCTTACTCTTAGACAGCAATTTCTTCCTCATATTGTAAAGCCTGTTAATGGCAGTTGTCCACCAGGCAGCTTTGCTCTTCCTTGCAGAGCTTGTTTTGGTCCTATCAGGTATGGCTGATTCAATGCAGTTATACAGCTGTTTGTATAAAGTATTGGTGCAAAACACAGCATAGTTGGCAGTTCTATCTGAGGAGGAGGTGCAGTACAGTTGTTTATACCATCCCAAAAGAGGTAATAACGTACTTTGGAGAAGTGTTAAGTTTATTTGCTGCTGGGGGGGTGGTGTTGTGATAGTTACTTCGAATGAGACTGATTTGTGGTCAGATCTCACTAGGGAAAACCTCACAGTGGGGGTGCTATAGTGGTCCCCTATATTGGTAAGAACCAGATTTAGGATGTTGGCACCCATCGTGGGGGTGTCAACCAGCTGGTCCAGTGCATTGGAGTTAATGAAGTTGAGTAACCTCTGGGCAAGTGAGTTAGAGCACAAGTAATTTATCCGGTCAATGGATGGGTAGTTAAAGTCACCCAAAGCCAGGGTGCTAGGATGTATCTTGGTAGACGTAGGAAGATCCAAATACACAGAGTAGGTGTCCTGCTTCATGGAGGGGGTCATGTAGCTGGTAATGACTTGAATAGGTGTACTACCAACAGTTAATTGCACCTGAAATTTCTCAAGGGAATCCTACTGTTTAACCAAACTGGAGGTGTATTTATCTTTAATGAATATCGATACACAGCCTCCTTTAGTTTTCATGCCTTCAGTTCGTGGTCTGAACCTGTGGAAGGAGGTGTAGCCCTATATGATTGGGGTGCTCTCCACAGATTTGAACCAGATTTCTGTGACTGCAAAAATGTCTAAGTCTTGCAAGATGAGGACTGCTTCCAATGAGTGTAGTTTCATGTTAAAACTCTTAACGTTTAGCAGCATAACTTTGAGATTGTTTTTATATGGAGTTTTGACATTGGGAATTTTGTCCTTGAGACACTGCCTAAAAAGGGCACTATGGGGGTGGTAAGAGCCTTGGCCAGTAGCCGAAATCCCAAGGGTGGCAGAGGAAGGCCATGTCTGGCAATGCATTGAGGTCTGTCGATCATGTCATCCCAGGCTGATAGATACTGTATTCCCTTAGAATGACACCAGAAACTAAGTGAATTATTGACATCAATCATTTTCTGTTTGTACTGAGGCATCATCTTAGGTGAAGGTAAAATGCTGCTTAAGCTAGGGACATACATACCTGAGACACATAGTCCGAGAGCTCAGTCATGTCTCTCTTCATATAGTCCAGAGAGCTACATCTCATGCCATTCACACCATTGACTATGACAGTGTCAAAATAGTCCCTGTTTTTGGATACATGAGTGCATGTGTGATATGGCAGATCCTGGCACCTGACAGACAGCTGACTGTGACCTTCTCCTTATCCAGCCTGGTGAGAGGGATATCTGTGTGTCTCACAATGGAATCACCTATGACTAATATGTTCAGTTTTGTGTTCTGTGTGGTGCAAGAGCTGTTATGTGTACTGTGTTCTGCAGTGCTTGTGTTTGGGAGGTCTCTGGTGTTTATTTATGTTTCTGGTGAGGACCTCTGCATATGTAAGTATGTGTGATATTTGTTTGGGTGGAGTGGGAGGTGAGGAGTGCATGTTTGCAACCTGCTCATTGTCATATGTACTGACTGGTGTGTGAGAGAGTATGTATTCAAGCATGTTAATATAGTTGCATTTCTGATATGCTGAGTTTGTGTTACTTGTGGTCCAATGACATGAGTGTGTGCATTATGTGCTGGATCCTAGCTCTGATAAGCAATTGACCGCACCTTTATCCTTACTCAGCTTGGTGAGAGGGACATTGGTGTGTCTCACAATGGAGTCTCCAATGACTAGAATGTTGGATTGTGTGGTAGCTTGCCTTATGGGCTTATAGGTTGAGCCTCCATGAGATGTAGATCTATGTATTGATTGCTGAGGGTATTTGTCATCTTTACTTCATCTATGAGGTCTTTGTGATTTATGAAGGTTAAATTTCAGTGTCTCAGCATATGTCTGCTGTGAATTGTGTGTGATGGGTGGAGTGTGTGTACTACTGACTACCTTATTGACATTAGGAGTACTTTCATGTGAGAGCTTTGCCTCCAGTGACATTGTGTAAATATATCTCTCACATACCATATTAGTTTGAGAATAAACTGGTTGATGGTAAACATGAGGCACTTTCCACATTGGCTCAGGATGCCCATATGCATCAAGGCAGTCACTGTCACAGTGGGAAAGCTCATATCTATAGCAATGGACCCTTTTTTATTGCTTAAACAGTTGTATTAAGAATATGAATCAATGTCACAAATATCTGTTTTGCAACTATGGAGACAGTGCTTGTCATTGCAGGCTAGTTGTCCTGTGTGCAACTTAGTATTGTAGTAAATTCCATCATTCTTTCCCAGGAAAAATGCCACTCAAGGTGCCTGAGTCTGTACAGAGCACTGCCAAACACTTGAGGGGAAACTAATACATACACCCTGGAAAGTTAAGGATGAAGTATTTAGGCAGTTATTCTGAAGTCAGAAACAAATCTAGCAGTTCTTACTGAAAAACAAAGAATTACCTTGTCAAGAATGCTGAAAACAGGGGAGTCCCATGAATGGCTACTGTCTGGCTACTGCTACTGCTAGTCTCATCATGGTCTCACTCTGCTGGGATACAATGCTCCTTTTCTTTTTCTCTCACCAGAAGTAAAATGTTAGCACCAATTCCAAGATAAGAAGGAGGACACAGCCTATTTGTTGATCCACAATCTTGTCCCAGATGATACTAGGGTCTGTAGGCTTGTTGTAGCCTTTTCCAAGTAGATGTCTTGAATAGGAGCCAGAGCAATCTGTTCAGTTTTGCATGTATTATGCCTTGGGTGCTGAGGTTCATAGGATGCGACTAGAGTACTGCCCTGATGGTGATTAAGAGCATAGCTGCTGCATCACAATATAATGTTCAATGTCAGGTGACATAGATGCCAAAGGTCTAGCAAGGTCCATAGCAGCAGTGATCCATGTTGGATAATAGTTTCACAGCAATTCATATAGCCTGCCCTTCAACAGGATAATGGGGGTGATCTGTTTGACATGGATGTGAAGCCTACTGCAAAGGAGTGTCCACCTTCAGGAGATGTTCCTGTCCCTCCAGAATGTCCAATGTATGTCATACTGTACATTTAGGTTTCTGGAACACAAGACTGTAGTTCCACATTAGTTCACACAACATCCATTTGCTGTTTGGTTGTTTGACAGGCATTGTAGCCTTGCAGGGCTAAAGTAC